>NW_026999346.1:0-233999 GCF_037126465.1 Ornithodoros turicata
AGTGCGTAAGACAACGAAGGTTCCATTTGCGCTAGGAATGTAATGTAATATTGAATAGCTTGCAAGATAGTAGATAAGATATAAAAGATGTCAACTGTAAAAGCTAATGTGAAGTACTCTTTTTAGGAACTGCCTGGTAATAAACGAACCAACTGCTGTGCATTGAACTTTTGCATATACGTATCTATCGCACGGAATATTCACACCAAGGCCGGGCATCTCTATAACCATAATTTATCCTTATGAAGCACCATGAAAAGTACTGACCAGGGAGAAGGGTCCCATAATATACGCTGCCTAGGGCCTCCCACCACTATAAACCCGGCACTGGCGTTCGGATGTGGACAAATGGAGAGAGGACAGCGGAAAGGAGTCGGGGTTAGTATGTGTGTTAGCATGGGGGATAGTATGAGCCATCTTTGGGTCCGGTTTGGGGGCCTTGCGGAGGAATTGGGTTAGAAGGGAATCTCCGGACTTCATTTGGGTAACTGCGCTCCAAAGATTGCCAAGCTTCTCCTCATAAACTCAGTCGTATTAGGAATTCCAACCTTACAGTGGTGTGTGTCGTGACCGTAAAGGTGAAGGTATTGTTGCTTCTCAGTTCGCCATTTGGAAAGGGTGCTGCTTTCTAGCCATATTGTAGTGTCGAAGAAGTCGATCGAGCAAGTTGAGCGTTGTCAACCTTATTGTGTCATGTGCGGTGTTTAGTAGATCTACGGAATTTTGAAATTTGTGTTCTCGGTGTTCCCAATCTTGTGTATGTCATGGACGTATCGAGGGTACACGCAGTGAGTTTTAATCGGAGGGTGCCAAGGGCCTTGTTTCCTAGGGGCCCCAGTAAATATTTGCGTACGTGGGTGCACCTGGTGTGCCCATACTTGTACCATGTACTTGTAATTTCGATCACCTGGGGCTCTCGATGATGACTTCTGAAGTTGAGGTCGATCATGGGTTTTGAAGCTGCGAGTTGAACTCCACCGAGGACTTATACGTTGTTGTCTCTGCCGCTGGGTTACGACGTTTGCGTCCTCCTCGCCCCTGATTTCGTGGACTTCCTGGTAGCGGCTGGAGAAAGGCTGAGCGGTGCCACGTTTTATCTCCGTCGTCTCGTCTCAATTGTTGTCAGGGGGGGGGGGGGGTTGTAGTGTAGGGTAAAGTGGGGCAAGATGAGACACGGGGCAAGATGCGACATTTTTTGCTCGACGCCGCCTGTCTCAGAGACGCGTTCCTCCATGTGCTTGAAACTTTACTCATAGGTGGCTCTGCATGACCGCTTTATTGCACGTGAGAATTGTCCAGATTGGTGTTGTCGTTGAAGAGAACAGGAATCGGTTAATTCTGCTTGGGATGTAAACGCCCGCAAAACAAAGCGCGATTTTCTGTGGTCCTTTTTCTTGTGAGTCGTGCAGCAGCGTGTCGCTGGCTTATGCTGTCAATGTAAGTACACATCCTATTTCGTTATTCATTCATCTAGATATATGCAAAATATGGGCACTCGTGGTTATCCGGTATTTAACTGACAAATTAATGCATCCGATGATATGCGTGAGGCAGGACGCGACAACTTAATGTAATTTAAATAAAATGCTATTTAAATTTAATGTAGTTTAGAAACTGATAAGTCAACCATCAGGTGAAGGAGGGATATGTTTATGTTTGTTCCTCAAATATTCCGCTTTCCAGCGAAGCAGAAGGGCAACTGGCGACACACCAGAGTGGCGGCGCATTGTTTGCAAAGGACGGTGGAGGGAAATAGCACCGGGATCTGTGTGGTTTTATTGCAGATCGTGTGGGCGGTGGGCTCAGGGGGGCTGTGTAGGTGCTTGTATAGTTCATTACCACGGCGTGTCTCGTCTTGCCCCGAGGGTTTGTTCAAGACGAGACAATCTGCATTTTTGAATTTCTTGTTCTGTGTTTATTTTAGAACCGGCTACGTCCGTTCCGATTTACAGATCAGAAGCTCTAGGCTTTTGAGAATGTGCCTATGTCTAGATTTTCTGAAAAACGCGGAAAATAAAAATTCCATATTCAATTGCAAAGTTCTCTATCATCTTGCCCCACCTTCCCCCTCGCATGAGGGATGTGTGCGCATACGCTAGCGCTCGATGCGAGGGGTAGGCTACTCGCGCGCTGAGGTTGTTGCACTGTGTTGCGCCGGTTGTTGGCAGCTAAGTACTTGAAAGCACATATAGCACGTGGTGCGTTCATGTGGATTGATACCGCCGCCTTATCTGACGCGTCATTGTTCACGCATGACGCTCCCACATCACACTGACTTGAATTTCTAAACTCATCACACTGTCTTCTACTTCAAAACCCATCACATCATATCCCGTCATTCAACTTTTCAACATCAAAACACCTCATATCCCTTCATTCAACCCCACATCATTCTCCATGGAGTCATTGTCAGTGAGGTCGGTGACGGTCATCATGAATGGATGGGCCACACTATGTTAGGCACACACATTAGTCCAGCGATTGAAGCGGTATGACGAAATAAATGTAGATTAAAAGGAAAGTCGGCAAGCGTCGCCTGACTTTGAGGGTACGGTTGTATTAGACTAAGTAACACGCAGATATCAATGCTAATACTTTGCATAAAATAATGTTAGCCTTGGCAAGATATAAATGCATCAAAAGTATCAACCGCAAAAAGACCAAAATGAAACAATTCAAAATAGTTATTGCCAATCGTCCCGATTCATGCCGCGAAAATCGTGACCCAGCTAACCATTGTTTCATCAGTTCGTTATCGGGTGATCGGTGTCCCGTACGTACACTGAGTGCAGGAAGCATTCTGAACATCCTTTAGCTAGTACCTCGTTGTCCTGACTCGTGCTGCACAACCCCTACCCATGGGCCTGAACTGTGGCCCTCGCGGACTGTGCTCCTTAGGAGTCAAGGATGTGATCCACCATGTAGTTCAAGATTTCGTCGTACAAAAACCCAAGTCTTGTGCGAACCGATGTCTCGAATAAATTCACTATTTTTTCGGAGATACGGACGGATTTTAGTTTCAAAGCATCGTCGCCCTCCGGGAACGAGCCCTCGATCTTGAGCGCAATAGGCCGGCACGCCACGGACGGAGGCCTTCATTCGAATTTCGAGATATCCGATGAGTCTGGCTTTTCGATACTTGACGTTGTTTTGTAGGCGGAATGCGAAACATGCGAGACTGTACATAGTATTACAATGCATACAATCATACCAGCATCCACGCCTAACTTCAGCGGGGACCGACACATCCAATTTGGCAGCTTCTTTGCAGACATGCACGAGATACTAAAAAAAATTAAAATAACATATGAAATACCCACGGTAGAATGTAATTAAAATAGCGTATAAATCAGCCAGAATGAAAGAAATTAAGATAGCGTAGCAAATACTTCAAACAGTATTTAAAATACAATTAAGATACTCGAGTGCCCTTAGTCTTAAGGAAGGCTCGTGAACGCCATCTCCAAGGCAAAAGTACCGGGAATGCCTGCATACAGCGGGTACTTTAGACGCTACATTCCGAGGAATTGCAAACACGAAACTTAACATAGCTTAATGTGTTTCCTAAAATTTGAGTTGGATATGTTCGCGGCCGAAAGTATCTTCTTCCTAGGCAAGCTGAGGTTTTCACTCGACCAAAATATTGTTCTCACTTAACGGAACATATTCAAAACATGTGCGCAGTTATGGCCAGGGGAACAAACGCGCCGCCTTCGTGGACTCCATTCCGTGGTCTGACCCCCACAGCAGGTTGCACTAACCTCACCATGAACGAAAGTGGTTATGGAGTGATTTGTTTATATCCCCTGCAAGTCCCCGCTGTATGACATGAGTCACCAAACACCGCGCCCCCAACAGTTCATAAAGGGATACCACAGCTTGCTAAGAGAGGTGTGTGCCCCAGAATTCAAGGCCACAGTATTAAAAAGATGGTGGTGGTGGTGCTAATGAAAGGCGTACGTCTTTTTTGTGACACTTATGCAGTTCATAATTGTCACAAAAATAGCGTACGCCTCCCGTTTCCAGTAAATCAGGGGAGAGAATTATGTCATTCTGGATGATGGTTGGCTAGGAGGGTGCTGTGCGGTGAAGTTATGTTTTAAGAATGCAGCACACGGTGCCAATAAACAGATAGGGAATGCACAGATAAGGAAAACCCTGTGTTGTCCTGGAATAGTACAGTTGCCACAAGACCACTAAATGGAGGCTTAGGGAAAGGTCGGGGTCAAAACGAAATAATTGTGGAAATTCCTTCCAGCAAGCAGGGGAATGAAAATACGAGACAAACGAACGTGGACAAGGAGATAAAAAAAGTAATTAGAGTATTGAGTAAACAATACCACAAAAATGTGTTTCACATTGAGTACAAATACATCCAAGGAAAATGCTGAGTAAGATATGAAACTACTGAAAACGGTGTTTAGAATACAGTATTTTAGATGCAGTAGTCTAAATACGTACTCCAATGCGGTGTCATCCCCAACCTCCTTCAAACACCCGTTCATGACACGCGCTGCAGCTTTCTGGGAACAGCGATCAGGGACTGAAAAGAAACGAGACATAAATCGTTACTATGACGTGGGTGTCGTTTACCACGTGAGAGAAAACAAAACAAAAGAAAAACATTATTTTGTGATTATCATTGGGGAGTTTCATCGCCGGGGTCGATACTCTACCCCATTGCTCGGGGTCATGTGGCCTCACAGTCAAACCGCTGCAGACAAAAGCAGTACTGTACCCCATTAGAACAGATTACAGAAGAATTATGTACAAACGCATCGTCGGATCGCCTACATTAGCGAGTCAGGGCGCTTAATCGCTTCATCGTCGTTACGGTCGTTACAAGCTAACGAGTGGCGGGAAATTCTAAAAGGTGGGCACGTGACACATTGCGCGTGACGTGTACCACAGCCTTCACGTATCGCGCGAAGAGCGCCGTGCACGTGTTTTCTCACCGTGCCCACCTTTTTAAGTTTCCCGCCCGCCTTTTGGAATTTCCCGCCACTCGTTAGCTTGTAACGACCGTAACGATGATGAAGCGATTAAGCCCCCTGATTACGCTAGTATAGATTACACATGGTGGTAAGAAAAACGTTTGCTGCACCTTTGGGCCCAAAAGCGTTTCAATAAGCTTTTTAGGGTCACCGATAGCGGTAAACTTTTGGCACGACTCCTTTTGAAATGCTATTGCATTTTTATTGACAACCATTTAATGGTATATGAAATCATCCCCTGAAATCAGTTCCTGCTATTCCGCTTGATGTAAAAGGGAAACCACCACGGATACATGCATTAGACATTTCAAGAGTTTTTATGAAATATTTGAGACCTGATACGGTTCTGTTTGATACGACTGAGAGATGGGGAAGTATGAGTTACGTACGTACGTAAATATGTAACTAAATCATATAGCGAGGTTACAAGTTCTGAAAATGTACACCCAAGTTTGTTAGTTACTTTGGAAATGGAACGAGTTAATTCCAAGTTACTCACTACCATGCCGTATTTATATCTTGACCTATGCATGTTTAATCAGTTCAGATTTTGGCGACATCACAGTTGGGATCGGGGATAGCAACCTTCTCAGAATGCTTTTCATATCAGAGACATTTCGAATGTTTCTTGGCTCCCAAGGGTGCAGAAATGATGATGGGCATCAGACTGAGTTTCAGCTGTGAAAGTTCTCGAATGATTTTCCTAGGGCATGTTAACACACAATTTGATTACTCTCACAATGATAATAAGCTTACGGCGTAAAAGGAAAAAGAAAAAGGAAAGCATCCGCCAAGTTCGTACGAGACAGCAAAGGATTGATCTAATTATGCAAAAATTATATCAATGATCTATATGATTGAAGAAGCCATACCTTCAAGGGTCTTCAAAAGTTCTTGCTCGAATGCGTCTTGGGCGTCTCCAACGATGTCGGTGCTCGCTGACGTTGTGCCACTTTTCAAGTCTGGTGATAAAGAAGCAGTAAACAACTATCGTCCGATATCTCTAACCAGTAAGTGTTGTAAGATACTGGAGCATATAATCAATCACTATCTCATGAACCATCTGGAAGGTCAACATTTTTTTTCTTTTCTAACCAACACACTTTTCGGAAAGACACGTCGACAGCAACTCAGTTAGCTGAAGCAGTTCATGATCTAGCAGGAATATCAGCCTACGAGTTGATATCATATCGTTAGACTTCCATAAGACATTTGATACCATACCACACCCAAAATTACTTTATAAGCTTTTGCAAACAGTTATAAAAACACGTATTGTTCAATGAGTTGTTTCCTATGTTACAGGTCGCTCTCAGTACGTCGATGTTAAGAACCACAAATTTGACTTTATACATTTATTTGACCTGTTACATCTGATGTTCCCCGGGGTTTCGTGATAGGACCGCTATTATTTTTTTGTATTTATAAATGGCATTGCTTCCTGTGTTTGTGCACCTGTCGCCACTAGAATGTTTGCAGATGATTGCTTATTCTACTGTGCCGTTGAGAAAATGGACGAAACGTCTGGATGCTGTTACAATGTGGTGCTATGACTCGGGCATGACAGTTAACTGTAAGAAAATGGTGTTCTGGCATATGACTAACAACACACACACACAAATAGAGATACGATGATGAGATGGGGCTGATGCCGGCCAGCAGGCTGGGCGCTGCCCCAGTGCCACTTGTACGTGATGAGAGATGATGATGGGTATGATAAGGGGTCCGGTACTCAAAGCAGGGTGGAGAGGCCTGTTGATGACAAGAAGTCCCAGAGGTGACGCAGACCTTGGCGTGTATGAGCTGGACTGGACCATGGGCCCAGCACCTTGCCTATGGTAAAGGGGTATGACTAACAAGTACTCTACCTTACTTTATGATTATTGCATACTAGGCAGGAAGCTAAATAGGGTAGAAATATTTAGGTACCTGGGAGTTACCATAAACCATAATTTAAAATGGGATATAATATGGAAAAAATAAGTTGTGGATGTTGAGAAGCACCTTGGTACCAGAGACACTAAATTAACGGCTTACAATTCGTCCGGCTCTTGAATACGCTAGCATAGTTTGGGACCGTTATACAATCAAATCGAATAATAAACTCGCGCTAGTGCAAAGGATGGCAGCAAGTTTTATCACGGGAAACTGTGGACGGTCCGCACCAGTAACACATATATGCTTGAGCAGATACATATGGAACCTGTCGCCAAGCGACGAAAGGCAGCCAAGCTAAGGTTTTTATTCGTCATCTACCACAACCAGTTACAGTTACCATTCACAGTAGCAAATATATTACACGCATAGACCGGAAACGAATCAATCCAGGAAACGAATCAATTATGGCACGAACATGAAGCCGTACACCTCACCCCCACATAGATGTTTTTAAGTATCAAATTTTTCCTGACGCTATTGATTTCTGGAAGAGCCTGCCCTAGTCAGTTGCCTCTGTCGACGATGTGAACAACTTTTTCAGTTCGTTACCTAGTACCCTTGACACAGCATTTGGAGTATGATTTTGTAGTGTTGTGGCATTTTTTCCTGTTGTTTATTTGTTTGCTCTGATCCGCAGCATATCCATCCCCCTGTAACAGTCCTGACACGGACGAACAGTATTGTAAAATAAAATAATAATGATAATAAAATAAAGTTCGCCTTGGATGACTCGAGATGTACCGAGGTAATGGGAGACCTCGCAACGATCGGACAAAAAAAAAAAATTCCTCCACATATTGGTGCATAACATCCACTGTATTGGCGGCGAGACCCTGACTAGGGGCGCCACTGTGCCGCCTCTTGGTGGGGATCCTCGTTTCTGTTATTTACAGTATAAACTGTCACATTGGAATGAAAATGCTATTTACTTGGAACACATCTGTCGTTTTCGTCATGAATCCACACTGGGCAGCCTCTTACATGTGCAATGCCTTGATACGCAATGCGATGTGCGAATATACTCCACGGGGACATCCCCACCACCTGGTGTTCCTTCAGTGAACACCAGGGGGGCGACTTCCAAACTTCTCGGCGCCAATACATGCCATACATTTTGTTTCTTCCTCATGTGACAAATTATACCACAAATTAGAGAGAAATCAAACTGAAACAGGAACGTGGAGAGGAGGTCGCAGAAATTTCTTACCTCCCCAGGCCACCGCGTTGACGTCACTCTACATCAGCGTTTCCCAAACTTATGGCGGTGACGGACCCCCAGAAGCGATGAGAACCAATTCACGGACCCCCCCCCCCCACACACACACACACACACACAAATATACCGGGATACGCGCTGTGTACACTGCATTGCAGACGGCGTCTAATATGCGCGGCAGGGTATATTACAGCGTATACAGGGTACGCAATTGCATGTTTGTCTGCTCCGTTTCGAGCCAAGCTAACACACTGCTACGCCATTCCGTACTTTTTCTTCGATGGTGCACTGCTCAAGATTGATAATACCAAACAGAGTTATCATCTGTAGTGCCACCATCGCTGCAAGAGGTCCGCAGGCTGCAAAATATAAAATGCGCTAAACACAGGAACACTCTCAGTCAGTTCGAACTCGAAGCAAAACGATATGACGCAATGTATTTCCCATGCTAGCCAGTGCATAACCAGCAACCTCGTCAGCTGCTGCGTGCTTTCGATACAGCTTCAGAAACGATTCCGGACTGGTTTCTTCTTCTTGTATGTATGTGTATGACGCGGATGAACGTGCATTGCAGGACTTTTCTATCAGAAATTAGAAGCTAGCCGTTGAAGCATGCTTGTAGCAATTTTGGAAGTTCTGGGTGTTTGGAAATCGGGCAGCATGTACGAGCGCGTGTTTGTGGGGACGAAAATCCTCACTGAAATGTGAGAGACGGTCGCGGACCCCCACGGACACTTTCGCGGACCCCCAGGGCTCCGCGGACCACACTTTGGGAAACACTGCTCTACATGGAGCGCACAAGTAATACTACTTGTCCGCTCCATGCAGAGTGTGTCATGCAGTGTGTGCATAGGTTGTTTTCACATGACGTCAAACGAAGTCGTTTGGCCGTCATGGTGGTGGTCACTTTTATGGCGCAGCTGCCGAGATTATCTAGCATTTGCTCGAAAACGAAGCCTTGAATGGTGTTTTTGAAGTCCGGTCGCGTCCGTACCCTTCTTTTGCACCGAAGACACATCGTCATTGTCGTTCTCACATTATCTTTTATCAAAACTATGTTTGTCGCATTGAAAAATAGCGCATTTTGTCATCTTTGAATGCCGCTAGCACGAAAAGTGACCACCAGTGGGAGGAGATTACGAGCATGCCACGTCACGGCCACGTCACGATGTTACGTAGGTGAAAACTCCCTATACCACGCCGGTCGCAGCCGCTGTGTTACATTCGCGAAACAACACAATGGAAGAAGAGTCAGGATCGGAATACACTTACTCAGACACTCAGACACTGACAGAAAGAAACAGCCCTCAGCTGCTTCTCCGCGAGTCAGATCTACGATCTCCACATTTTTGCATTTATCGGACATGTGTCCATTAAACATGCTAGGAAATATCGTGACTGATAATGTATACCTCATTTGTTTGTCGTTTTACGGATACACCTCATTTAGTCTTCTTACACGCGTCAGGGTGGTGGCGGTGGCACAATGTCGAAAGGGGGCCACGAAACAGCGCAGGAATGGTATGACTAATGCACGGTGACGTTATCCGACCAGAGAAAGAAAGAAGAACGACCTGCATCGACGCTGGCTGGTCGAAGCCAACCTTTCTCAAATTTGAAAAATCGTTGTTACGATTCCTCCTTCGTTCTCAACTGAGATATTTCACACTGTGTTCTGCTCGTGTAAATCGAGGAGGAAAAAAAAAACTAAGGGGAGGGGGAGCACCGCCGTCGGTTTCCGAATCACGAAAGTGTAGTGGATGTAACGGCATATAGTGCACGTCATGAGCACGTCATATAGATCAGGTGACCGGAGTCGACCAATCTGCGGTGAGACGTCGCCACAACTGTGACAAAGAATTCAGCTGCCTTCGGCATAGATACACGTTACATATATACGGACAAGTGATGCGATAAATTTCGTAGCACTGTCGCTGCACGCTGTGGACTTTTAGGAGAAACAAGTACGCTTCAATTAAGCTACATAAATTGTTTCTCGCAGTTGTCTACCCTCGCTCAAATATCCGGAATTGTGGAGAATGACGTCACAGTCACTCCTTATTTTTATTTCATCATTGGTGCAAATGATTGTGGGAATACCACAAGCTTGAAATCCATTTGGTTGCGAAGTCTCCCTTTAAATTAAAAGTTACTAAAAACTAGCTTACTTACAGTAACCAGTTACCCGGAACACTAATACAACTTCACCGATTTCACGTACACAGAGAGCAGTGTGAAATATCATCATGAGATCGACGCGCGGTTCCAAGAAAAGAGAACCGGCTTTCGGCACACAGGGCTGGACGCTGCGTGAAACGCACTGACTGATGTAGTCTTGTTACAGAAAAAAAAATGAGAGTCAGTGTGGCGCTGATGAAGTTTTAAAAGCATAAACCATCCACACATATGCAGTGAAACCACTTCATTTCCACAACAAAACACGCTAGTAGGTGTAAAAGCAGAGCACTTCAGCGCAGTGAAAGAGAGTAAAGTTCAGAGTAAAGTGCAGAGTAACATTGCTTTGCTACAAAAGCAACAGATGTTTTACGGCAATTACTATACGCAAAATTTAACTTATAATCAATATCATACGTGAAATTGTGCCTTACACAGCAGCGAGCTGAATACGAGGACAATTGCGCACAGCTTCATCTTGACCTTGTGAGACCTATAAAATGCACAAAATATCATAGTCAGTTGTACCCGTGCCACAATTCTCAAGACGCAATATATAGCGAGCTCCATAAAAGAAGGTTTCGAATGACCAATGGGACTGATTCGGGAACATGACTAGAAAGGTTGAGAAACTGTGTAGTATGGCTTTTTACGTGGCTCTGTTTTCTTTCCTAACCTATCATTCAGTCATTGCGTTTCCTTTTTATACATTAAGTGGTCTCCCATGAAGGGGATAATTGTCGTTGCAAAACACAAAAACGATAGTATCTCTATCGCATTGCTTCAGAACCTCATTCTCGGTCCTACAAATGGGATCTTTCCGCAACATAATATGTTCCACGTTTCACAGGTCGTTTGACTTTTGCAAACTGATCTAACATAGTGGGAGATGGTTGAGCAACTTACCCGACGCACGGCTTCCTAACGGCTTTGCCAACGTGCGGATGTATAGGCTATATATGCCGTTTTCATCCATAGCCTCGCCTGCAGCGCCTCGGCAACGCGCCGTGTGCTTCCCTCCTCTATGGCTTGTGCGGCCAGCTGTTTCAACGTGTTTACGGGGTGTACCCCCGGCGTGTGACAGGCAGAGGTGGGCATCCTCACGAGGGCAGATGAGGGTGAGGGATACCTCACCCTCACCTCACGCGTATTGAGGTGAGGTGAGGAATGATTTCCCAAAAGAAGATTGAGGTGAGGTGAGGAAGGATTTCCCAAAAGTAGATCGAGGTGAGGTGAGGTGCCGAAAATTTTCAAAAATAATACTTGGGTGAAGGATGATTTCCCGAAAAAAGGTCGAGCTGAGGTGAGGGGAAGTTTCCAAAAAGATGTTTCAAGTGAGGTGATGCTAGAACAACGGGAAAGCGGAAACAACGGCCAGGGCATCCCATGGGAGGCAACGGATAACACTTTCAACACTCTCAAGCCGCAATAAAGTTATTCCTATGATGTCATGGCATGGTGTGCTAAATCGCAACAGCAAGCCACTGAACGGTTTCGTATGCCGAATTATGTGACGTTACCTGGTTAGAGAAGAATCGGAGGGACGGACACGGGACAGGCAATGCACAATAAGGCATGAGAACTGCCAAATTACCTTCCGTTTCAGCGACTGCAGGTCGTCCTGATACAAAACATGGTTAGCACCAGAGATGGGGAAGTTAATAGACAAAAAGAACTCATTGCCACTTAAGTTATAGTGTAAAAATGTAACTAAGCTCTGACGACTTTACACATAATGAAAATGAACTTGAAGTTCCTAAGCTACTTTGGAAAAGTAACGAGTGCTACCTCATATATACTTTTTAGTTCTTGATATTTTTATAATTAATTCAGATCTTGATGGAAGACGTTTTACAATAGTTTTGTATACGAGAACTGTACCAATATCTGATATGACGAAAGACGCCTATCAATGACTATAGCTTTATCTGCTTGTTTAGGGAGAGATTTGATGATTGAACAAAGCACAAAGGAGGCATTGAAAGTTTACGTTCCACGAGTTGTCCTCTAAGCAGATGTCGTAGAACGGCGCTAACTGCCAACCCTGCTATACACAGTGCCCTCTGTCATTATAAATACACTGCTGGTTACTAAGATGAGCGTCATCTGAGCTCCCTATAATGTACGGACAAAACAGAATTTGTAACGTTCACCGCATAACAACAATGGAGTCAGACGCGCCGTGCACGTATCACAGGCGTGCACGTGGATGTCCTCTCAGAAGAGAGGGAGGACGCAGCTGTCGATGTTAGCAGACGAGATTCGAACAGAATGAGCTTGGAACTTTCTCGAAGTTATTTTGACAAAGTTACCTTTAAAAGGATTGAGGTTCTCAAGAAGTCACTAGAGTTGAAAAGCAACGAACAAAAAAAAAACAGCTTAGTTACAGTAACCAGCTGCCCCCAGCACTGGTTAACACTAACTAATTTTGTCAACTTGGTTAGTGGAATAGGGAATGCATTTTTCACTTTTTCGTTTTCTTTCTTTTTTTTTCAGCATGACATCTTGTGTCCGACCGGAAGGCCAATTGGCGTATGTGTTTGGAAGTAAAGGTAGCTTGTATTGTTTAGAGAGTCGTTTGCTTCGCCACATGAATGAATCTTCGAGACGAATAAAAAATCCGTTGTTCAAGTAGCAAGACATCCGATCTTCTGATGATGTTCTTCTTCAACAATGAATTTGTTTCAACTCAGATGCTCAACAACTTCTGAATGGGAAGTAAAGGCAGAGAAAGCGTTGGGTGCTTCACCGTCAGGGAGAGTTTTCCAAATCTCGTAAGGTGCGGTACCATGAACGCCGATTGGCGATCTTCGCGAGCTGGATTTCGAACGGCGTCGTTCAGGAGGGGAACTGCTGCGGTGCGCACTGCGACGGGTGTTTCGTAGCCACGATTTCTTTTTGTTTTTAGTGAGACTTCTACCTGTTCATGGGAATGGGACCCAAGAGGGGAAAAGCAAAAGAATGGTTAGAGTAAAAAAATAACTGTTGGAGTTCGGCTCTCATTAGGGCAGTTATGTGTTATTGTATCCTTATTATTACATATCTATGCGCGTCAGTGGCCCTTGCAGTGCAGTGCAGCATCTGGGGGAGAGTGTCAAGGCGGTGGACAACGGAGTGCAGTGTTGGAAGGAAAGCTTCACCTTGTAAAATGTGCAGCACACTTGCAACAGGTGTCATAGCCTTCAGGAAGAAATACATGTCAAGATAATCATTATCCTGTACAGTCAATGGTGTGTAAACTATTCTTACCTGGCATTATTCCTTGATGAATTTCATATCGTCCGAACTCAGCCTTGGAAGACAGACTGCATCTTACAGTGTGTCGAGAGTGCTTTTGTCTTCATTGCTGACGAACTCCATTGCGGTGTGGGTGCTGTTCCACCGCGTGGAATTATGAACTGTAAGATACCTCCCATGTCTTCCTTTTACAATTTCTGCTGCTTGCACGGATTGCTTTTGCTTTTTCCTAAGGGATCTGAATTAGCAAACGCTGCTTGTGAGACCTTTCGGTACGAAGTGTCGGAGAGGAATGTCTCAGCGTCCACAGTAGCAACCAAGTTCAAGGTGTACGCAGCACATCGTTGGTGATTCGGCAGGATGATTTCTTCATTCGATGGATATCGTCCAGCTTTTACGTTATTTCCACCATTTCAGCGTTCTGCTCTTCTTCGTGAGGCGGGCCACACTCGACGGGAATACCGAAGACTCTGCATCAGACCGGAGAATGTCGTACAATTTGAATAAATGGCAAGGGAAACAATAAAGAAACGCACAGAAAACAGGGCAAGTACAAGTGACGCAGGTGAAACTGTATTAGGGGTGCTTCGCACAAGATGTACCGAAATGCCTTAACGAAGTTCGTCGCGTTGTCAATGACTATGAGTGACACTTTGTTCGTTATCATGTAGTCAGACATTATATTGTAGAGCATTTCCGCTAAGTTGTCCTAGGTGTGGGGACTGGACACCTTGCGGCACGCTATCATCTCAGATCTTCTCTCCAACGTGTGTTCGTCTATCCAATGGCGGTGGCTCCAATGAAGCTCATTTTAAAATTGAAAGAACGAAGCTTTCACACTATTCTGCTTCTTGTACGTTTTGGCACATAAAGGAATACCTGTTCGAGGCAGTCGCCTGTGCAGCAGACTGCCCTGATACCTTCTCTGACTTCTCTATAAGTGATTGCTTCATGTCGTCAAAAGCATTGCTGAGTAGGGCGACGAGAGCTTTTTGTCCAATTACCGTTCGTGAATACTGAAGTACCCCGAATATGCGTCCGAGCTGCTCGTTCTCCACAACTGAAAAACACTGCATGCTCTCCACAACAAAATCTAAAATAGCCCGGTCTATCTGTCTCTGAGATACTGTAGAGAAGCCGGCTACGAGCTCCACCAATTTCTTCAATTTAGGCTGGGTCCCTGGCTGCCGTTCGGTATCCGGGGCCTTACGCTTCTGCTCTGCCACACGGTACAGACCAGGATGCTGATTCTGAAAAGACATTTGGTAATCTTTGAATACCTGGAAATTATTCGCAATTCGAGGTAAATTACCTCCAGGTCCTTCTTCAGGTTGGACGTAGATGTCTTGCTGCATGGATAAGTCTTCTTGCATATTTTGCAACGCACTTTGACGTTGCCATCCGTAGGGGACGCGAAGTGAAATGTCCACTCATGTATTGGCCAAGGAATCTTCGGGGCATACCTTTCATGTTGCACGTCGGTGGACTGACCACTTCCGAGTGTCATCGAAGTCGCTCTCTTTATAAACAAATATTGTACAGTCCGTCAAAAAGGCTATTGAGCCCCGTGCGAGAGTACCGCGCATAATCTAGCAACACGCTTCACGTCCCTGGGGTAGCCTCCTGTCGAGGTAAAACACCCAAGGAGGAGAACATGGCACGTGCCTACTTCTTTTGTGTGCTTCAGTTAGCTGGAGTGGAGCAACAGAGATTCATTGTGTCTGTGTATTTGTTGTCCGTCGTTGTACGCTTTTTTCGTCGCTTTGGAGTCTGGTGGTTACTGCCCCATATTAAATGGAGTTGTGAAATAAATGCAAAGTTGGGAAATCATGGTGAAAATCTACAATTTCAAAATCAAGTAACTATAAATACTGGGAAAAGCAGCTATTACAGTTACAAGTTATATGTTTTGTTAGTAGTTACTGTAACTATTTACTTATAACTAGGTTACTTCCCAAGACAGGTGTACTAGCGCAAATTGAAAAGATCAAAGTTATGTTTGCGATTTGCTACGCAAGCATTGCGTACGCTTTTCACTTACAATTAAAATATATGTGCAAAGTGCCAAATAACGGTACGGACCGTGCCCTCAACTTCTCAGGTAAAATTCTAATTGGCTGTTCACTCTGATTATGGTTGGAGGACAACGTCAAATTTAATAGTGCTCGTTACTGGTATTCCGTGTCACCTCATCCACCGTGCCAGGTCATCCACCACGCCAACTCATCCACTGGGATATTTATGAAGGGATATCCGTAGCCGTATATCCGCGGGGGGTCCTGTAGCGGCTGTTTCACGGATAGTCACGGATAGATTCAGCTCAGTGATGGGATGTTGTATGGATCATACATTGCAAGAGAGGGAGAAACGCGGGACGATGTGGCACTGCATAAATTCGACTTTTCATGGACCAACTCACTTTCGCAAACCGAATGAGTAAGAAATACAGACGTTATCTCCATGATGACTTAATACGCCAAACAGTTCCTCATTTCAATGTTGTTTGTGTACACAATCGAACTAAATTTAGATCTCTCACCCTTTATTTCGACTCACAGGTGAACAGGGCTCTCGAGTGTGTAGAAGCTCCCGGGAACCGCAATGTATAGAATCTGCTTTCTTTTTGGAAATGAATGCCATTTCATTTCCGAAAATCTTTCGCTGGGTGGCCCAATCACTTGTTGTTTCCTTTTTGTTTTTAATCTTTTTCTTTCCTTTTTTGAACCGCCGCACTCATTTTCCTTGATGGGAAACAGAGCGGACCAAAACAAAATTAGACGACCGGCGACGGTGGCAAAAATTGGCAGAAAGACACTAATTATTCTACTACAAAGCGTATACTTACATCTAAAAAATAAAAGGTAACATTCACATATACTGCATCCGAGAGAGCTCCTGCTTACGTCCGTATCTCCTTGCTATGTCCTCAAAGTGGACATTCGTAGGAAGTTCGAAGCCCGGCCATGTGGATCTCTGTAGGATAACCGCTGGAGAAATTTCATTATTCTGCGGATATCCGTATCTCCGTGAAAGTATATCCGATGGACGTCAGTGGGACAGAATTTTCTGACTGGGAAGCGACCGCTCCCAATGTATTCTGTCAAGTATGATGCACGCACACCTCCCCACTGTCCCCTGTTCGATAAGTAGAGATGCGATATGGTGTCTCGATTGGCACTATATTCCTGTGTTTCGTCAACAGCACTGCCTCGTCTGAGAAAGGGACTTCATTGGCAGATGTTTTTGTGTGATGGTGTGGGACAAAGCATTCAAAGCATAACCACAGCGCTTATTTACAACGTAGATGGGTAGAAATCCAGCGAACCGGTAGAATGTAGGAAGGAGTTGCCTCAGGACAGAAGCCGCCGATATTTTGAACAGAGACTGTTCTTCTTCTGGGCACCGTCCTCATCATGGGCATGGTATTTAAAGGGTTAGGTGTGACGTGTTTAAAGGTTCATGCGAATTGTGGGTCAACAGCCCGGAGGGAAGAAAGGTTCCGTACGGGGTTTTACGGCCGGAGTGAATGGCTGCTTTGTTAGAGTGTGGAGGGGATTATGTGAACGTAGTGATCTAAGCTACAGACCGGTTACAGAAAAATGGAAGGTTCACGAACACGTGGACGAAACGGGACAACAGGCAACAATTGGCAAGCATAGCGAAAGATAAGGAGGTTAGTGATTACGTGGGGAAAAATTCCAGAACCAGCAACGGTTTTTTATATATATATATATATATTTGTAATGCAAAGTTGTGGCATGCAATAAAGAAAGTAGAAAGCAGTGGCCATGCAGAACATAACAGATGATAATGGAGGTAGAAGGGAAAAGCATATTTTATTTGTGAAGGGTTTCTAGGGTGCCTTGTGATTTGTTGATACCGGACGGGTGAAGAGCGTTGAACTTGTATATGAGATAAGACTCACTATCACGTCTGTCACGTGTGGATCTAAACCCGGTTTCTAGAATATATAGTTTAATGTTGTCAAAATTGTGTCAAAATGCAATACATTGGTGAAACCGGCCAACAAATGAACAACCGCCTTACCGGACACAGAACCGACACGTCCAACAAACTCCCCAAAGCAGTCGCCGAACACTTTAACGTTCCTGGTCACAATTTTGACAACATTAAACTATATATTCTAGAAACCGGGTTTAGATCCACACGTGACAGACGTGATGGGGAGTCTTATCTCATATACAAGTTCAACGCTCTTCACCCGTCCGGTATCAACAAATCACAAGGCACCCTAGAAACACTTCACAAATAAAATATGATTTTCCCTTCTACCTCCATTATCATCTGTTATGTTCTGCATGGCCACTGCTTTCTACTTTCTTTATTGCATGCCACAACTTTGCATTACAAATATATATATAAAAAAAAAACGTTGCTGGCTCTGGAATTTTTCCCCACGTAATCACTAACCTCCTTATCTTTCGCTATGCTTGCCAATTCTTGCCTGTTGTCCCGTTTCGTCCACGTGTTCGTGAACCTTCCATTTTTCTGTAACCGGTCTGTAGCCTAGATCACTGGTAACATCTCATTACGGCCGAAGTCTCATTACGGCCCAAGTCTCATTACGGCCGAAAGTCTCATTACGGCCGAAAATCCTTTAATCCCCAAGTGTCTCGTTACGGCCAAAGTCTCAATACGGCCGAAGGTAGTCTCATTACGGCCGAAGATGTCTCATAACGGCCAAAAAGAAAAAAGAAGCATCCACCATATTAGCTGTGTATATACTGTGTTTTATGCTTCCCAAAATGTGTCCGAGGCGGTGTGCCCCCACGGCTTGTGTCACACACAATGGTTCATGCACACAATATTGCGACAGTGTTTCGTGCATCCCTCGTGAAAAATGTTTTTATTGTCATATGTGTCACACGATATTTGTATGTGTTACGCCATTTTCTCTCAGTATTCAAGCAACATCCTACTCGTTGGTTCTGTGAGCGAACTGTGTGCGTGTTCTGAAAAGTACTCCACAAGGGAGCCCACTGGGAGCTCCAGGAGCCACATGATCTATGACCATGATCTTCTCCCCCACTAGCTGCCTTCAACAATTTACGTCCACCTGAAATTTAAAAAAGTACATAAGGCACAGAACAAATTGACGTATGCTTTTGTTTGATGATGACCATGAGACATATGCTGTCAAGCAGACTTTTTTTCCATATATTCAAAACATATTCAAGAATTATGGAGAACAATGACAATTACGTCATAATGATGCAGCTGCATAGCCAAGAAAATATTTCAGGAGGTGCTTTATGAGGCTTGACATGGGGTGGAGGAGTCCCCCTCGTCAGTGCTTTACCCAGACCCCCCTACACCCCCCTAACTTTTTTGCCTCTGCACCCCCTACAGGGGGTGCCCTTGTGATTTCAGCTTCAGATACGTCTGTAATGATATGTTAAGCCTTCCCCTCCCCCCACAATGATGACCTCCCCCCACAATTTTTTCCAACACCCCTCTCGTGCTTGGGATTCTGGATAAACCACTGCCCCTCGTTCATTTTCGTGGGGCACTACATTAGGGCTTATGCCACTGCACTGATGTCACAATGTTATAAGTGTGTGTGTCACTCTGGGCATTCGGAACTCCTCTAAACTACAATATGTAAATTCAGAATAAAAAGCGATAAAAACCGGGCTGTTTGGTGTTACATCTAAAAGCGATAAAACCCCGGTGCAGGGGGTCGTCTGTGTTGTCTCTTTGTGTCCCCTGCACCGGGGTTTTATCGCTTTTAATTCAGAATACCCGAAGGGTAAGCATCAGATGTTACCTGCAGGCTTCATGCCGAAACGCGTGTACGCAAAACACTTCCGCCGTGGTGGGCGACGTCGTTAGTGTAATCATACACGCAAGACAATTGCGGGCACATGGAGTAGTGGCAGCAACCTGCAAACGATACATTTTCTTGTTATACATATGAGTAATCAAAAATATACATTCCCACATGTTTCGTTTTGTGGTTTGCAGGAAGCGCTAATAAGGGAACAGCACTTGGTTGGTCACATGCAAGCCACAATGCGAAAGGTGCCGATATTTCGATTAGGCGATCAAAAATTAAAAGTCTACAACCATGCACACTTCCCCATGCAACTACTTCCCCAGCATCGTGAGACATGACACCATGTATTCACGTATAGTGTAATGTGAAATGATATGCAGGAATGAAAAAGATGCCAACATACCTGTAATCCAGTGTCCCATAAGTTTGATTCGATTTTCTGGCAGCTACCATGAAGAGCAAATGCACGATTCACAAGTTTCGTTTCGCCATTTTCATTGCTGTTAATTTCGCAACCGTCAAGCAATCCCACGTGACCTCCTTTGGATCAGTGAAAAGTGAAAATTACTCGCGTCATGAAGATATATGTTCATCTCAGCGCAAATCACGTTTTGCATGCTATAGGAGGGAGGGGGGATCAATACTCTTCCTTTCGTGTTTTGATATCTTGTTGTTTTGCTACTCTCACTTTGGAGTTCGGATGGTGTCTAGCAACGTTGGGTACCTCGTTTCTTGTGTGTGCGAGTGGTTACTGTTTACGACGTGTTCATATATCGATTTGTAGTGCTGTAATGTGCAAATTAGCGGACTTTATAGCGGCTCTCTATTTTCCGTCGTTGTCTTTCGAGCAGCGCCTGTTGTTCCGGTAAAAATCGAGTTGAATGAATCGCCACAGCCAACGTATATCGCGCAGTGTTGACCAAGTCCAGCAGGAATTCTGGTGAGTAATGCTTTCGTAGATTGTCTGGATTAGTAGTGTGCTGTCCACACATAGTTGGATTCTCATACGAGTAATTTAAATGAATAAAAACAGCCGAAGTGCTTGTAATAGATGTAACTCGGTATCTGTTCGTAGGTTTGCGTTGTTTCTAGTTGGTTGCGCGCTTAGGAACAACAAATTTATTCGAAGGCGATAAGATACCGACAGTGCATCACCGTACAGCAGCATTTACTCGTACCATTGTGAGCCATATTTAATTTGTTAAAATTTGTCGTCGTATTTCTTCAAAAATAAAAGCGCAAGTCGGCGTACTTGAATTGATCTCCTTGAACTGCTTACGTCGAACGTCTGCAAATGTTGTACTTATGTGCCTTCGCGCACCATACTAGGCACAAAAGCATATCTGATCAGAATAAATACTTCAAGAGGAAGTCATTCAAATACATTGTTATTTACAGCTGGGTTTCCATTCCAGGCATGGTATGTGGCTGCACGGAGAATTCCGAAAAAGAAAAACAACATGGCTAATAGGATGTTGCTGCCCAGGGAGTCCTGGCCGAAGAGGTGAGCTGTTAAGATCCATCATAAGGTTCTGTTGTGAAGTGAGAAATTTTGTAGTAGTGCACTACCTTTATAAAAAAGGAACCAGAAATGGAAAGTTATGCATGCATCATTTCATGAATTGTAATGTATCACTATTTGATATTCACATGTTTCCATTAAGGGAATGAACAACTGAACCTATATTCATATCATGGTCATGCTCTGTGTTTACCTGGAAGTCACATTTTTAAGGCTTGTCATTCTTTTGTCTGGATGAAGATTTATGTTAACCGTGTATGAAATAACAGACACGTATCAACACATGTGCAGCTTGCGCACATTAAAACCAGCCATGTAGAGACAAATGCTTGTTTTTTTTTTAAATATTCTAGCCTATTCATGGTTGCTCTTCGCTTCTTGCAGGTTTATTCATTCCAGAAGCAAGAATTGTACAATTGTAAGGCGAATGGAAATAAACTGACATCGACTGAGATAGGTGTTCCGTCTTGGCCAGTGACTGTAGGATGGCTCCAAAAGCGTCACAACAAAGCCAATATTCATCTAGCTCTCTACAAGTAGCTAACTCCACATAGTAGCCTGCTTCACAGCAACATCAACACTACCTTGTGGGAGTACACATTACACAATATGTTGCATTGTGCTGTGGTATGATAACATACCGTTTGTCTCGCAATATGTGTATATAAATATGATAAGGGCCCTAAGGGCACAGTGCATGCCTTATACCCTGCTGAATATATATCCATACCTGGCTGCGACATTGCATATCAATGCAGGTTACAAATACACATTTTCACATTTGGCCGTTATGAGACATCTTCGGCCGTAATGAGACTGCCTTCGGCCGTGTTGAGACTTTGGCCGTAATGAGACACTTGGGGATTAAAGGATTATCGGCCGTATTGAGACTTTCGGCCGTATTGAGACATCGGCCGTAATGAGACTTCGGCCGCAATGAGATACAATCGCGTGCAATCAGATCACTACGTTCACATAATCCCCTCCACACTCTAACAAAGCAGCCATTCACTCCGGCCGTAAAACCCCGTACGGAACCTTTCTTCCCTCCGGGCTGTTGACCCACAATTCGCATGAACCTTTAAACACGTCACACCTAACCCTTTAAATACCATGCCAATGATGAGGACGGTGCCCAGAAGAAGAACAGTCTCTGTTCGAAATATCGGCGGCTTCTGTCCTGAGGCAACTCCTTCCTTATTTACAACGTGTTCTAGCTCTCACTGAGGTATGGTACCGCAATTATTGCGGTGAATCAGCTCATGTAGTAGTAGTAGCTGTTGTTCTAGCTCTCAAGAACAAAGGGCTGTGACACGAATGACCGGAGTTTCGTTACGTACTCAAATATGCTTGTGTTGTCGGTTAGTGTCGTCCGTGTCTGTTCAACACTACACTGAATTCGTCCAACGAGGTTCTATTTACCATTGTGTCACGGAGCTCTTTCTACCAGAGTGAGAATATGTGACAAATTTTCTTAACTACAGAACAAAATCAACACTGGAACTGTGATGCTTGCGATAGAAATGTTTCAACATGAGGCCGCTGATCGAACAATTGACCATAAAAGCTGCTCTGCAGCGGTGAGGTCATGTAAATCTGAACTGAAGACTGTAAGCATTGCATTGTAGCTCAATTGGGTAAATTTAAATTGGGTGAAAGGTAAAATTGTCAGCAGTGTTTGGATAGCTAAGGATGATAGGGTGCACAGTGTTGAACCAGACATTTATGGGGACGTCAAAGACCCGACTCCACCTGGAGGACCGCCAACACCACTTGGACTGCTTCCGTCCCTATACAAAAAAAAACTCCTAGGATCCCATTAAATCAGTGAATAAGGTTCAATGTGCTCCTGACAGGGCACACGTGGGCCGAATGATGTTATATGTGACCCATCATGGCACTGAAAGAGACTTTTGTGCGACCTCTATTGGACCCAATAAGAGGTAACATCATTGACCTTGGTGTCTTATAGGCCACCACAATAGTGTCATATGTGAACCACATAGTGCACACTTAATCTAAGATTGACCCAATTTCATCAATTTCTGGTGGAGCGTTAATATTTGGTTTCAACATAATAAAAAAATGGAATCAGATAAACCTCTGTTCTTTTTTCTGTTTATACTGCATTTCATCTGTGAACACAAATAGGGATGTAAAGGAACTATAACGGACAGTTTCTGACATATAGTTTAATATCAAACGATTTTTTTAGGTTGATAGAACACTTGGTGCTCCTGGCACATAGCAAGGTGTCAAAAGAATATCAATACAGCTATGCCTCATTAATATGGACACGTGCGATCCTGACAAAAATCGTCCTTATTATGAAAGACAAAAGAAATAACAAAAGCAGTGGTGAAGTTTTCCTGAAAAAAGCTCCAAAATTTGTAGCTGCTTTGGGAGTACACTTGTTTGCATATTGGCATAGCAAAACGTAGCAAAACGTCCTCAACATGTACATGCTGCTGCTCATTACTGCTATGCTCAAAGAATGGAAGAGCCATTTATAGTCTCACTTGAGACATCTCTGATGTAACCGTTTGCTTTTCCCTGCTCAAGTTGTTAAGGCCAGAGCCTTTCTTCCTCTTCTTTGTTATCATTAAACATATCCCCCCTCCCTTTCAAAACAAATGTAGCACCTCTGTTCTGGTAAGATGTGAGCAATTGCACTATGTTTAGCAAAAGGTAAAAGGGGTCCACTCCTTGCAGAGTGGTCAATCCCTGTGGACGTGCTCTCAGCAGCCATGACGTCGCGCAGAATTTTCCACGCCCTTCACGTCCACAGATAAACCCCTTTCCTCTTATAGTTCTTGTGGACGGCTATGAACGAGAGGGGAGGGCATAGCTCCATTTGTGCAACAGAGAGTTCTGCTTTCAAAAGTTCTCCTGTAGAATATACCTATACTTATACTTATATCGTACATAATAACGAGACGAAAATACATGGCTACATATCGTATGCACCTTGCTGGACTGCCTATTGTCCGAAAAGTGAGTCTCCACATGAACGAGACAAAAACGCATTGAAAAAAAATTCGATCATTACGAAAATCACCCATAATGCCAGTTGTCCATATTAGTGAATGTCCATATTAACAAGGCACAACTGTATCAGCAGCATCTACAGGGAAGTGACAACACAGTGATGATACAATAAACATGAAATGACACTCATGCAAAAACTGATAACAAAGTGGTCTCTTATCTAATCAGTTTCCACATCATTTGGGATATCACAGATGAATGACTGCTCTCTGACCTTTATGAACAAGCAGACTTGAACATCTGATGGCTGACGCATATGTAGTCCGGCATTGCTGTCACGGATAATGTGAATATGAGGTACAGGCGTGCTGGATACATCGAGCAGATCACACACTAGCCAACAGCTTTGCTCCGCACCACTGCGCATTTCCAGGACATTGGCAATTCTGGCGTATCTTCCTTCTGATTTAATGGAGATGTATGATGTGCCAGTCTTCTTTGGCCTTCCATATGACTTTGAATGCAGATATTTTCCACTTGCGGACACGCGCATAAAAATGATGGACGTCCACTGGCAGTGACCAAGCTTCTCGGTTAGTGCTGCAGTCTCCTGTGGAGTGAGTGCAAGTGCAGAGGGGCTCTGGAAAGACAGTTTCCTTATCGTGGAACTGGAACACATCATGCCGGTCTTTTTTGTTTGTTTTTTTTACAATTTTGCACACACAGTCTTTGCAGTGTCGGAGATGATATTGGAATACTGAAGACGATGAACCTTTTGCTGCAGACAGTATCGCTCTACAATTTGAAGGGGAACACCCTTTGCTGCGCTTATTAACTTCAGAAGCCTGCCATTTGTGCTCTCGAATGGTAAACAAGAATGCGCCCATAAAGGGCCCATCTTTGAAACACATTTTGGCAGGTGGAGCAGCTGATGTACATTAAATGTCATAAATTCTTTGCCATATGAACGTTTTGCATTACACACAAAGTTTACAAGAAGGTCGTTGTCACGATCAATGTCTTCAAACGAAATTGTGCGTTTAAGCATGATGAAAACAGCCTCAGAAAGTTGTTGAAAGTGGCGCAGGTATTTTGTTGGGAGTCTGTCTTTCAAGCAAAGGGGTCCATAAAATAGGAGCCAATTTCTCCATTCACTTGCCTTCCAGTCTTTGAACTCCTTAAGTGGACGCCGAAGGCGCGTAAAAGAAATGGGCGGCTTGATCGTGGACAGAGCTGACTCAATGACAGACAGCTTTGCTGGTGAGCCAATGTAGCACTCTCCTGATACATACTGCAGCCAGTGGACAGTAATCTGTCTTGTAACACCCAATAGCACAGCATGCATATAGTCTACAGATATACCCCAGACTACGTCGAAGTTAGGCAAAAGGCCCAGAGCAGATGGTCCTGTGATACCGTGGCAGTCACATCCACTTTGAAGTGCCACAATCCCGTCTTCCAATGCCATTGCAGCAGTTCGTTCTTTTGGCAGTGAAGCTCCCACAGGGTACTTCAGCGTTCCTGCTTAGAAGATGCCATTATATATTAAACCATCTATCAATCAGCATGACAATAACCGGCATGCTATAGTTTTCAGTGTGACTGAACTGATGCTATAAGTAACACTTAGTGATCTAAGCTCGAAGCTGAAATCAAATAAAACCGGTATACCCTGTGATGTTGTCTACTGAAAATGAGGGAAGCATTGGCAAGGCACTTTGCAAGAAATTTTGTATATCAGAGAAATGGAATCTAAACGTCCTCTCCACAACTAATAAAAAAACAACTGTGATTCTCTCATTCTGTGTTTATGATTCTCCAGTATTATTATTTGTTCTTAGACAATGTTTCAGACTTATGTACAAAATACAGGTGATCAATACCCCTACGTACTTTTAATTGTTCTGCAAACAACGTGGTCAAAGATAATATGTGCAACTTCTCGCCACCTGTCTATGATTGAAAATATACAGCAGCATACCTCTTATAGTTACTCATTCGTGCGAACACCATGTGCACCCAAAATGTCCGTTGAACTGCTTGGAGTTCGTGACTGCAGCCCTTGCTGGAGAATCAAAGCATGCGTAAAGCATGTGAACACTTGAGTTCATTTTACGGCCAGCCGATTCCCATGTTATATTTGGAATAGTTTTTACTACATCCACAAACTTCCTCAAGAACAGTTGCATCACAGGATGGCTTTTGCCAAACCACAACCCACAGAGGATAACGTTCTGTGGCCTCAACTTTGCTGGAAGCTCATTCACCACCGCGAGAATGGGCCAAATGGAGAACCGTGAAGACTTAAAAGTTGGACTTCCATCAGTGTTCATCAGGAGCGCCAGGTCGTCTATTCCAACTTTGCCTTTCTTGGTGAGTGATCGAAATATGCGGCCGTCACCAATGTCTTCCATTTCATGTTTAGTTGAGCGCCGTTGGTCGAGTGTATGGACAATTGCGCTGGAAAAATTTAGTACCATCTTTTTGAGTTGTGAACTGACGTCCATGATAGTAAAAAATCCGCGAGTTAGTGAACCGATTTCATTGCCATTTTCACACTCAGGACACCTCTTTCTTTCATGTTCTTTGGGCCGAGAGTTCCTTTCCCCTAGATAGGCAAAGCACTGCTGGCAGTAGAAATGGTACGTGTTCCTGGGTGTTTTCCATAGTTTTCGAAAGTGATACGATGATGTGAGCAAATCCCAACTGACACCAAACAGCGTTCTCAAAAGTTGGAGGAGACCCTCTAGCTGCATCCAGGTTACGTTAAAAGCAGATACGTATGCCATAATGAGTAATATCACGTCTGCTTTCGTGAAGTTTTAGTTGCCTTGAAATTGATGGCGCGAACAGCTGTCCAAAAATTCGAAACAAGGGTCCACGTCCGCATCTTCGTGCTGCTCCGGCTCTTCAACACTTTCTTCTGACACACCCGCATTTTCGGGTTTACCTGGCGCCCCCTCGCAGGCATTCGCAGACACGCTGCGTCCATCTCCGTCTTGCGATGCTTCAAAACCGGAAACGTTGATATCAACGCAAGGGTTACTACCTTCTTCAGCGTCGGAGTCTAGCGCTGAGAATACGCTACGGGTTAATGAAGGTCCATCTTCATTGGCAACGGCTTCCGGACTTAAATTGTGTGACGGCCCAGCAACAGACCCAGCTCCCAAAGCACTTTCGCGAAGTTTGCGGCGTTTTTGATATGGCAGCATAAAAGGTCTTTCAGGCTCCAGATACTTCTTTCGGGAGTTTCGTTTCCCCCTTTTTACATGTTGTGTGAAGGTTTACTTATGAGAGCCGTGCAAATCGCGCTATAGCTATAAACTCAACAAAACACGAGAACAAAACAACGTAGACCGTTTCCGGATGAAGACCCCCGTCTGCTGCACTATCAGTTGCAAAAATATGCTAATAAAATACAATCTCGTTTATTTATCATTGTCAACATTACAACTTATTTTAAAAATTTGTATTTTATTTTACTGATGCGCCAAAAACGGTAAAAGACCGTGTTTAAATGTGCGGGTCTGCGATTCCCGCTGATTTCCAATCCAACGCCGTCCACGAAACGAATGCCGCCAAAACCCAACGAAACTTTCAAAGTTACATGCGTCGCATGCTCGTGGTGTGGTCTCTGAACTTTGTCTCTGTGATATATTTACGAAGTACACAATGAGATGACCTCGCCGGCTTCATACTGGTACGCGTATGTTTGTTTCCTAAATGATAGAAAGCGTCATGTCGTGCCAGTCAGGGGTATAAATAATTTTTTGCCGCGACGTCTGGATGACTTCAAAAAGACCCGTGCTTATTCCGTTAAGTGGACATCTGTTAAAAAACCAGAAGAAAATGGGTGTTATCCAGCCCAAATACTGGGCCTTGCAGGTGAGTTTCTTAGAGCTATTTTCTTACGAATCGGATAGATTCAAAAGGTTCCCTCTTATGAACAGAAACAAAAGAAAAGGCAGACGAACTGCAGAAAAGAAGAGTTCCCGTGCCTCCGCCGAGGATGGGCAGTGAACTTGATGTTGAGGACGTTAATTCAAATGAAGAAGCTCCACAGTTGGAACGGCAAGTTCTTGTTCAGATTTCCACTGAAGTATTCCAGACAACCATATACGTCTTTAGGACATCCTCTGGACATCCATCCTTGGACATAAACTCCTCATGACGTCCTGTGGACATCTGCAGGACGGTCAAAGGTGCATTCATGGACGTCCCCTGTTTGTCCATAGGATATCATATATGACATTTGGAGGACTGAACCAGCATGTTGCCACCTACGCCATATGGGACCAATACTTCGTGTTTTCATTAATGCTCCTGCACCTATGCGTGCAGAGGCAGCATCCCAAACTACTATAATCTACTGCAGTGTACAAGGAAATAATGTCACGTGTTAATCTGTTCCCTGACAGTTTCTGGTGCTTGCTGCATGTGTAACAATACAAATGGAAAGAGAGTTCAAATATACGAAAATTCCGGATCAAACTTGATCAGCCCGGATCTGGTTTTAATCAGGCCGGATCAAGAGGAATCCGGGGTCGTTCAGGTCTCTTCCCGTTGGTTCCGGGCTGGATCTGCCTTTATCCTGTCAGAAGAAAACCGGAATGTCCCGGATTCCGGAACACCCAGGTTTTGATCAGGCCAGTACAAGCTAGTCAGGTTTAGTTCAAGGACCAAACGCGAACCTGGCATTGGTCGATGTGGGTCGGATTAACACCAGACCTACCGGACCCGGGCTGTGGCTTGGACCATTCTTTTCTTTCTTTTTTTTAAACCCATTAGAGGAGTTCTGTACAGAGAGAGCGAAACTTTTCTAATTTTGGGTCTATAATGTTTGCGTGAACTCGAAATTCGTAGCCCGCCACTACACAACACCGGGAATTAACTGCATTTAACCGTTCGGTTTTTTGGCTGCGCCGATCCAAAAAACAAAAGCAAAAATAGTACTTGAAATACATTCATACAGACTTTTGCCTCAGAATGAGGTTGTTTGAATTGGTGTCATGCGTTAACTAAGCTAACTTTGTTAATTGAACTCGCGAATAAGTCAAGGAAAGGTAGCATTTTTCTGCATGGATTTGGAATCCTGTCGCCATAGCACACTATTCCAATCAAAGTCACTGGGTTTTTCACAAGATTTGTACAGAAATTTGACAGCCGTAGATACGTCGCTTAGAGAAGTATGGTCGGTGGAATTTTGCGTTTGCGGAACTCTCGGCTCCCCCTTGATCTAGACAAAGTGGAAAGAGCGACACGTTTTATTCCGATCGAGGGTCTTGTCGCCGTTATTGTCAGTGGCTGGTGGCTGAGGACAGACACTTTGACAAGGGTATTCGCGTTTTTCGCCAAATCGACGCCGCACAGTGGTGAAACTCGGGACTAGCCGATCCAGGTACACATGGCCGACCCCGCGTTCACTTGCGGAGAACTTGCTGCTTTTCGCATGGGTCGCTGATCTGCACCTGTATTTTGCTGTTGAAATCATGGATGAAGGAAACAGTGCAGACAACGACCAGCAAACTAAACCAAGCGACTTTTGTTCTGTGCCACAACGCGACTATGCGCGTCGAGCGGACAGCCAGTTTGTCTTTCCACGTTTTCTTCTTTCCACTCATGGAACACCGCCTACTTCCACGCATCCTCGGAAGAGATGGATTGATCGACGCAAAATCAGCAAACCTGTTATATCAGCAATGCTTATGTGTGTACGGCAGAACTCTTGGAGCGGTACTGCCTACATATCTGATGAACATTCTTTTTCTTTTCTTTTTCTTTTTTGTTTTTTGAGTACACTTCTATGCAACTCACGTCAGGAAGGGAAGCAAAACCTAGTCTAGGCAAAACAGAACAATATTTTTCAAACTTGAGTAGCCATTATGTGCAATAAAGTACAAGGGATAGCGCGAAAACGTATATCAAGTCAGTTTTGTAACTGTGCGTTTGAATCAGCTCGTCAAATCGCTTGGGAAATAATGCAGAAAGAATGCGATGTTTCGTTAAGGTTTCCCAAAAACATACGCATCAGTGACACACGGATGTGGCAACATCATCCTATAAATTCTAAACTACATTCGTACACGCGCTACACACTTATAAGATCTTATCTGTAAGAAAGCATCTGCACAGATATCCTGTGCTTGCATGTCTCTGACATTCCTGCAGCACAGGCCACTCGTTGCTTGCTCTTTCGGCCTCGCAACCGGTAAACGTGAAATTCACCTTCACGAAGTGTGGTTGATCAAACACGCCGGAACTTCGCAAATAATACGCGACAACTATAGCCTTCTTTTTGGACAACTCGGTTACGCCTGCCAGAAGTATATGAGCAGCGTTTAATACTCGGTCGCCATCAACGCATCGAGAATCAAAATTGCAGTTCAGCAATCTCAAAATCGAACTAAGTGACAACCTGGATACGTCCGCCATGTTGGAGTTAAGATGTGCCACCTACAGGTCGTCGAAAACGCGAATACGTGCGTTTGTGGCGTGATTTTTTTTTTGTTTTCGCACAGGAGGAAGAGTATTTGAACGGAGCCAACGATCGCGCTTCATCCAATAGTGAATTTGCGACTGCCACATTTCTGTAGAAACCTTGTGAAAAACAGCCCGATTTTGAGTGCATTTGTGTGCTAGTGCGATGCGCTTCCATCTTAATGCAGAAAAATGCTTCCTTTGCTGGGCTAGTTTACGACTTCAATTAACAAAATTAGCCTAATTAACGTGTGACACGAATGCAAACGGCCCCCCAATCAGTGGCAAACGTTTGTCTGAGTGCATTCCAAGTAGCTGGATAATTTTCTTAAGTAAAAACTATTTTTGGGAATTTAATGGCATCCTCTCGTGGAACCCATTGTATGTGTTACCTGTTATAAATTAAGTTTTGTAAACCAGATTTGAGTAAATGAAAACAATGCACTATAGAAGGACTTTACTTTGAAATTTTGCCCTTTTCCAACTGCACGGTGCACTCAGCATATAATGTGAAACCTGAACACCATGCCTTGTGCCCGATTTGTCGAAAATCAGGGGCACGAAATTAAACAACCTTTATGCTGTGCGCGCTCTCAGTTTTCTAGGAGCTGCATATATTTCAGTACGCATTTTAGAATTTGTACGCCGTACTGTTTCTGCACTCTACTTCTTTCTTGTGTTTCCGGCAGCGCGTGTGGTAGCCTGCCACAGGAACATTTTGTTTATTCATACATATTTGTTAATCAGTTAATATTCACGCACTGCAACGTTTGAGTATTTTGGGTGATTCCGCCGCATTCGCGTCTGATTTACGTAAATGCCTCCGTGACGTTCCGACTTCGGAAACATTCCTACATTCCTCGGCTTAGCAATAATAATAATAATAAAACACCGTGTCACACCGTCATGTCGCATCAGACATCGACAATCCTAAGTCATATAAAATCGCATTTGGAGCCATTTACTCAAAAACAACAGCTTTTCCTAAAAGAAACCTCAGTCACACTGGCAGAACGTGAACAATGACGGATAGAAGGGCGACCACTGGCCAGCAAATTCTCTAGCCTCTATCCTCCGCGGTGACCTGGAAAACTTTCGTTTCACCCCGCCCTGGATTTTCCATTCTGCCGCCGGCTCCACGTGAAGAGGATGTCAAGCTTTGGCGCGATTCACCATGGTATTTGGATTCCTACTGGTCAAGCGTCACAGGTTTGTTGTTTTCATTTGTTTTGGTATATTGTGTTGTGTTAGCTCACTGTACTTTGCTGAGGAAATTGCTGTGCTCGCAGACACCTACTATCTGGAACTGTAAGCGAAAATCATCCTGGAAGTTCATCCCCCCCTTTTTTTCTTTTTTTCAACAGCGAAGGTGAGATAAGGCGAGCTACGTAACCCCACCAGGCCCGTCAGATGCTGGGAGAAATTAAGTTGATCGACCAAGTTACGGCACTCCGTGAGCAAGTCAGCACATTAAGAAAAAGGTAGTCGAAATCGAAACGTATATAGGTGAGTATGCGCCGCGATTTTTCCTTTCTGCCCTCAACAAGTACTCTTATTTTATTTATTTCTACCTGTGTTTCTTCCGTACAAAACATGTTCACAGAACTAGATCGTCTGCTGAGCAATGCCAGGAGACTGGTGCGGAAGCTACAAAAATTGCCTGGGTTGAATGCAGACCTCCAGAATATTGCGGCCACCTCATTGGCAATGGCGGTCCGACACGCATCATCCTCGGGTGGGCGCAACATGTCGACTGACAAACGACAACTCAAGTACGCCGGCCCCCAGGAAGAAGTACGTACCTGTTATATGTAACTGGAATTTCAATTCATCGTGTCAGATTCGGGCATATTCATGTGCACATTCGTTGTGGCACGAAAATTTTGGTCTACAAAACGTTTCCATGCGTCCATGCAGGTCACTGAGCTCATCACTGGGTCAAGCGTATTAGTGCCACATTGCGAGATTTCTGGCTTACGCCTGTGAAGGATTGCCACACCTTGTGAAGACGACGGGCACGCGGCTCCGTGAGCTTAGAGAGAAATGGTGAATGAAGCTGTTTCCGACAAATGTAAATAAATTTACTGCTGGTTTTCAATAAATGCATATCATATATTCACACGTTTGTTACTTCTTTTGAAACGCACGTTGGGCGTCTGGATGACCCTGGGGTTGAGGCTGGGGTTTAAACGAACTTGAGTCAGGTTATTATCCGATATCGGCTCGGATCTGTACACGGAATGATCAGGAATAGGTCACGTTTTGATCAAAAGCATTTCAGGAGACAATACAAGTTTGATCTGGGTTACGACATCTCTAATCCAGATGTGATCAAATTTTGAATGAATCTGTGCCAAAATTGTATTGGGAGCCGATCAGTTTCTGATCAGTGATCTGAATCATGTTTTGACCCAAGGTTAGTCAGGAGGCGGTACAATTTTGATCCGGATTTGATAACATTTTGAATAAAGCTTTATCACAATTTTATCATATGCTGATCAGTGATCCTGCCCAATTTAGGAATCAAACCGGATCAACCATCCGGGATCAGGACCGGATTCCAATTTGATTCCGGAATTTTCGTACGGGTTGAAAAACGATTTATTGAGGAGTTTGGAAGGTACGTAGCAAAGCACAGTGCAGCAACATTTATGAAACGCTTGCCATTATGTATATAGTGTGTTGCACGAGAGAGTCACCCTTAATTATTTCTTTTTAAATCTACGTGAGATAAAAATGGGAAACCTTCTGCACGACACTTATGAAGCTTTTTGCCACCCAAACAGACGGTTTGCATGAGTGTGTACCTCATTAATTAGGCTAATTATCTTAATTGAACTCAATATTTGTCCACGGGAAGGTTTTTCTGGCAGAGCTTGGGTGTTTTGGGGTGCCAAATTTGTGCGGAAACGTTGTGAAACATCCTGCATTTGTGACTGAAATGATGTGTTTTGGCCATGGGCCTTCTAATTAATGCAAAGAGGTTACCTTTCATTGGCAAATTTTTGAGTTCAATTGTGCTAATTAGATTAATTAACGTGGTACACTCATAGAAAACCACTGTTTGGGAGCAAAAACCTTCACAAGTGTCATGCAGAATGTTTCCAATTTTTACCTAACGTAGTTGTTTTACAATAATTGATGGTCACTCTCTCGTGCAACTTCCTCTGTACATACCGTACAGTCACTATTCATATCGACACATAATTTATCACAGCCACTCTTGGTGCTTTTAGCAAAACAATACTTGCAGCTACTTTCTTATGACTGGGGAGTGAGAGGGAGTGAGTGAGAGAAAGGAACACAGGGTTGACACTGTTAAGTTTCATTTTGTGTTTGGTACCTCTTGGTAGTCTTATTTCCTTCTAGGCAAACTTGTGCAGTTTTTGACGAAGATTTTTTTTTTCTTAAAAACGTACTTTACCTGATTGCCCGCTCCTAGCCAACCACAATCCCGGATGACAGGGTTCTCACCCCGGATTTGTTGAAAACCGGAGGCGCTGCCTTTTTTGTACCCATTATGAAAATTATAAGTGGTACAAAAAAGGCGTACGCCTCCCTTGTTCAACATCGTACGGGCGTGAACGATGTCATTCGAGATGATGGCACTTGTAGCAGTATGCTTTACATAACTTACGTCATTACTTCATTACATCGCTCGTGAACGAACCATGTACAACCGTGCTCGGTTCTCGTGTCTTGGAAATCACGTTGAGTACTTTTTGTTTCAAACTGTTCAGCACTCTCTGACGTTGAACAATAAGTTTCCTCAACCTCCCCTGCGACGGGTGATTGGGGGAACTACTGACGACTCACAATTCTCATCACTTTCAATCACCATGTTTACTAAAGACCTCATCTTGATCCTGGGATCAAGACGCACGACACTCGTGTTGATCGCGTTGCGTACTCAGAGCGCTAGCCGAAATCGTAAAGAGTTTTTTTCTGCAGCCCCACGATCTTTCATGTACACATATCTTTTATACCCTTAACTTTCGGCGTCACTGCACATTTCATAGGCGCACCTTGAAACTTAAAACTGCACAACGGAATGTGAACGGTCACACTGGCGAGCGGAGGATGATGATGACGTGCGCTATTGTCGATGCTCATGGCGCTTTCTGGCTTTGCGCGGTGGTGCAGGTTAATGCAGCAGACGACGCTCAGCAGTGAACGGCGGGTAACGTTTCTTGCTTTTTGATCACAGGGAATCTAGCTCGCATTACGGTTGGTACTGTCGCAGTTCTATGCAGGTTATTTTATGGAGCTATTGAGTAAATGAAACTGGTCTAATATTACTCGCAGGATGCCAATGAAAATATAGCTGCTAAGATCCCGCATCAAAATGTTGCGCTATGTAATTTTACACCTGTAGTTATTAGTTGCAACCAGAGTGCACCACACATTCGTTGTTATGCAAGCTGTTAGCCTAATTGGCTGTTTCACAACACGTCTGATAATATACATCTACAGGACGTCCAGCTTGCAACGTCAGCACTGGATAAATCCAGGATATTTATGGATATTTCGTGACATCCAGGGGATGTCCACGGGATATCCATCATGGATCTGGACGTTATGACCAAACTGGGATGTCCTGGGGACGTTGATGGTTGTCTAGGATATGGCGCGTTTCGCTTTCACGTGCATTCCCTGCAGACTTATACGTATCTTGAGTATGTACTCAAAATACAGTATTTTAAATACTTTTTCCGGTATTTTGGTACTCTTCTCAATACTTTTTGCGACAAGTATTTTTAACGTACTTAAAATACCTTTTTCGGTATTTGCTATTCAGTACTCAAAATACTTTCCTTCCTCATTAAGCATACTGTGTCAAGATTTTCAGCTCACTGGAACTTAACCTTTTTTTATTTCGCGGGAATTCGGGAATCTGTAATTTATCCTCCTGTACAATAGGCTGGCCCCACGCTTAGCCTTGTTGTCAGTAGCCAACTTCGTCAGAAAACGGTTCTCATACATATTGCCAGGGGGGACTAGGTGCAAGAGAATCCCGGCATTTATTTCCTTGGTCACCAAAGCAATAAACACGCGCCGGAGGTTGAAAGTCGCGAGCTGACATGCACGAGGGTATACGAAGTTTTCGGTCAGAAAATATCAACTAAGTTTACTTGGGTTCCCCAAAGTTCACCAAGCATTACTTGACACAAGACCTTGAAAATAAAAGATATGCTTAAGCATGGCAGATTAAGTTTATTCCTTTCACTTGTACGACCACGTTCAGAATACGCGTTTCACTTACTGCTAATACTAAAGGACTTTAAAGAGTATCTTAAATACTTCTGAGAGTATTTCGTACTCTACTCAAATTACTTTCAGTTTTGAGTATTTTGTACTCTATTTTAAATACTTTTTACGTAGAGTATTTAGTATCTTATTTTAAATACTTTTGCGCAGTATTTTGTACAAGTCTGATTCCCTGCCTTTTATTTTGCATAGAAGATTTCGGCGTGCATGTGATATTGAGTAAATATGCGTACTGGATGGCATTCGAGTGACATCGTCGTGTACATGAAAGATAATACAGCTAATGAAGTCTTGCGAGTCTTCTTTGCCAGTGGACTGCTGAAATATGCAAATAAAAAAAGACACGATACTGTAGAGTAGTTAAGCCATTTTATGTGCAAAGCTGTAGTTCACTTCCATTTTTGTTTTTACTTTCGCAAGTTTCATTTTTGAGCGTCTTGCCATGGGCGTACTGAAATGGGGGCAAGGAGGGCTATGCCCCCCCTGCAGCTACACTGTCAAAATTGTCCACCCTTTAGTCATAAGCTGTGATGATGTTGCTCACATGGCATGCGAGTATGAATCTCTGAACACCCGCACAGTCCGCAGCGTCCGAGACCAGGAGATTAGATGGGGAGGGGATACTCTTCTGCCCCCAGAAAAAAATTCTGGGTAAGCCCATGCGTTTTACAGGGTTGTTCAGTTGTCTTGCTGCACGAGCACTATATAAGTTGAGGATGTGGCTCTTTCATATTTCGCATGTTTAGAAAATCAATAAATACGAATTAAAACAATTTCAAACATATAAATAGAGAGCAAATTTTGCACTTAAAGCAAAACTTATGGATACTGCTTAGATACAATTTTGCTCGCTGGAGCCCATGCAGTACTCCTTATTATTAAACATTTTCATTATCTTGTTCTGCATTATATAAAGGCATCCAAATTGGCTGTGTTGTAAGAAATCTGTAGTGCTGTACAATTACTAATGCTTTTACTGTAGAGCCAAATTTCCTGAGGCATATTTTGTGCTACAACCTGCAGCCCTTTCCCTTGGGTTGCTTTTGTTTTACAGACATTAAGAGAAGAGTCTCAGTGCTCATTTCATTAGCACTGTTCCATTCAAATCATGGAATAATTAGAATAATAATTAATATGAAATAATTCCAGAAGTCAAAGAAGTGTACCTGTGTTTGTTTACGATTTTTCCTCAGGCTGACGCTTTTGCAATTTAAGACTTTCCAACTTACTTGTTTGAAATGTTTCGTTCACGTTCAGATGTTGAAAGCCCCACGTTGCATTTTAAAGAGATCATCAACACATGTCTAACACTGCACATCCCCAGAAAACTGAAATGCACTAGAAGGAGCAGTCCTTGGATGAGTCGGGAAATAATATACATTAAACGGGGCCTGACACATAAACGTAAACTGTTATGCTAAGACCAAACTGAAGTTACGTGGTTGAGCAGAGTCTTACATGAGAAGCTAAGAGAAGCATCAATAACGCAATGTGACACTTGAGGGCTTCCTAGAAAACCAACCACAGGAATTTTTGCGTTATTTGTCGCCCCCCAGTTTCAAAGTGGGCCATTCCAGCGAAAACCAGCCAGAGGTGCAGCTCGACCATCTTATTTGCTGAAAAAAATTGTGAGCATTCTCTTAGGGGTAGTACATAGGATATACACTTTTTTCTTGAAATTTTGTTTCCTTGAGCATTGAGGACGCCTACAACCTGGTACAAACGTGAAAGGGTGTTGTCCATTCCGCACGCCATTCTGACACATACAGACAGCATTTTTGCGCTTTCTTTGTCTAGTGTTAGGGGGGAAGGGTCCGACGGCGGCACAACTCTCTTCACTTCTAAAACGACCTCAGGTGCGCAAAAATACTATATCAAAAGTGTCATTTTTTTACGAACGGTCGATATTCTTGATTTCTTAGTCAAGCAGTGAATGCAGTTCAGCTTCCAATTTTTACATGAAGCAAATCTCCATTCAGTAGTTTATGAGCATGAATAATATCTGGCTCTAACTCATCCCAAACTAATCATAAACTTCGCACAAAAATGCGCTCCGTTCATGAGCTCTTACGACATCACCAGATTTATTCGCGTTCCATATGCTCTTCGGGAACCTAGATGGACTCTTCCCCTCTAACAACATACAAAGAAAGCACAGAAATGCTGCCTGTATGTGTCAGACCAACGTGCACAACGGACAATACTTTTTCGTGTTTGTGCCTAGTTCGAGGCACCACCAATGCTCAAGAAAACAAAATCTTAAAAGGAATATAGTTTACATTGTACATACCTCTAAGGGAATGCACATAACTTTTTAAAGCAAATATTATAGTCAAGCTGCACCTCCTGCTTGTTTTTGCTGGAATTGCCCAAATAGAACATCTAAAAATCAGAGATAAACTAACATCTGAGCCCTTACAGACAGTGACTGAATTCAACGAATAAGTCGGATAACGATGTTCAGATGAAGGCATTTTGCAAATGCTGCTCAATCGTATCACAAAAAAATCACCAGGTTCTAATCATATCCCTAACCAGTTTCTCTGTCGATATTCTTTCTGGATGTCTAAGTACCTCAGTCATATTTCGTAAATCATTTACAGCAACGACACTTCCTGGTGAACTGGTGATTTCTGGAAAGCTAAAATAATACCCGTGCACAAAATGGGTGACAAGTTTGATGTATCAAACTATAGTCCTATTTCTTTGACCTGCCAGGCTTGCAAAATGTTCGAGCAAAGTGTCTGTAAATATTCAACAAATTTCTTTGAGAATCATAATTCGATAAGGTATTGCATAATCAGCTATTAAGTAAATTAACTGCACTAATTATTAACAGTGGCAAGCACAGTTGGATCAGAGCATATTTATACGACGGGATACAAGTATGCGTTGATACTATGCTGCCCCCCCCCCCCAATTCACACTTGCAGTTATGTCAGAAGTACTCAAGAGTCCTCTCCTGGGGCCCTACTCTTTCTTGTATATATCAATGGCATGGTCTCGAACACTCAACCAGGAGTTGTAGCACGTCCCTTTCCAGATGACTGTTTGTTATGCACAACAGTAAATATTCATACCCCTATGTGAGCCCTCTATAAGGGCTGGAAGCATAAATAAATAAATTACAAAGAATGGTCACCATCAAATATTTGTCAAGCAGTTCAGGAGACTTACGTTTATTTTTATATGCTATTATTTATTACAAGTACCCACATCTGTCACTTGCAGCGGCAGTCAAACTTGCGGGAAACAGTACGTGTGGTGAAGAAAAAACTTGAAAATGACTTGGGCACTAGAAAGCAGAAAACGCTACCGCGAATTATCAACCTCGGATGAGGACGAGAGCTTGATACCAGAAAGACAGCCGAAGGAGACGAACAAGCAAATAAAAACACTGCAGCAGCTTGTGAAGAAACTACAAGCGCAGAATGATCAACTCCAGTCAGCTCTTGCCTCGGAGGTCTTCACTTTGGATAAATCATTTCTGTTTACAGAGCTTCATATTTCAGGAGAGCAAGAGCAAATATTTGCTCTCCAGTATATGGCTTTCCAGTTTGGCGTAGTATAGTGAGGGTTAAAGGGGCTATCGCATCCGTCGCTGTCCATTCCGAAACTATAGTGCCATTTTACTCCTCAATCATCACTGACAATGACGCTAAAATCCGATGCGGATTAGTGGAGTTGTTTCTGTGTAGTTTAATGTAATGCATGACAAGAGTAGACAGTGGTTGTTCAGAACATTCCGGAGTTCCCTCTCTGCAGACATTAATTGGACAAGGCCAATGAGTGAGCGCCCTTTGAGGCAGACAATGGCTATCACGGAGCGGCGGAGAGACCTTGCCATCCGACCGCCGTTCCGGATTGATGGCATTTGCAGGTCCCTGAGGTCTGAGATCGGCTCGTGGAATGCTATCTCTGGTGGGAGTCGTAACCGTTTGCACTGCAAGGAGTGTAACACTCGGTTCCACAGAACATGGTCATGTTATCTCCCACACTGGCAAACGGAAGCCGCTGTATTTACGGAGGTGTTTTCACTTAGTATGTTGCGGTGCAAGCGCAAAGCAAATGACCTCTCAGACAATCGCTCCCATTCTTGCGCTCGGCCAGCGTCATTCTGGCTTAGCTGTAGAGCAAGTGCGAATATTCAAAACTCGTTTATTTATAATTACCATTCTGTTTTCGGAAGAGAGACCATGGTGAACATTACCGTATCGGTCTCATACATGTCTTTCAGGATGCGTTAGTCCCTTTAAGCAGAACAGGACTGACTTACAAGAGTGACGAAAACTAGCACTGCTTCCGACACGGTTTATTGAAAAAGCAAAAACACAACCTGATATACATAAGAAGAGGTGGAGGACCGAGGTAGAGCTAGTTCCTGAACTGATAATTACAATGTTATGCTGAAACAGAGTGTCAAATTTGTCTTTTCTGCTGTAGTAATTTCACTAACGTCCTTGTTGGTGGGTCTCGCTATCACACTACTTTCCCGGAATGCTGGTTTGCAGCAACATGCTTTAGAATGCAGGGACAATGACATAACACTTCGGAGTGTGCCAAAGGCGATTTCTTTGCCCATTTTTTATTTTTAGTCCAAGAGGCACATTTTTTGCCCTGTATTTCTTCTGTATTTCCAATTATTTTAAGACGCCTTGCGTTGAAGGAGGAACAACAGGAATTTTTTTGCTTACTTTCCACACCCCATTCAGGATATTGGTATGTTTTGAAATTTGCCCTTGTAACAGATTTTGCTACATCAAATTTTATGCATGACATTTTTGTCAAAGTTAATCGTTTTCAGGGCCGGTTTCAAAACTGAAGTAGCCAATGGACAAATGTGAGAAGCATTGCAAATGATAAACCTGAATCTCTAGTAGGACATATAAAAAAGTAAAAAGGAAGTTTCCACAAGCGCAAGCAAATTTTGAAAAATAGCTATAACGATCGCTATGTGTAGATCAAGATTGAGCCAGCCCGTGGTCATGTCCACAAATAAGTGCAACCACGGGAACCAGTGCTAATCAGGGAGACCGCAGGCCCTGTGAAATGGGAAACGTGTGATGGTGTGCCACTCGAAAGTGGAGTCCGAGTGCAAGGTACAGAGAAAAATTGTCATTTTGCAATGTTTCTCCTTCAACAGCTTCACTTCCGAAAACAGCAGTAAACAATTCCAACTTTGACAATACTGTTATGTTTAGAATTTCCAGTTACAAAAGCTGCTGGCCGGAGAAGTTTCAAAATGTGCTGATACCTTGCATGGGGTGTGGAAGTAAGTACAAAATTCCCCTTGCTTCCTTGCTTCCTCTCTCTTTGAACGCAAGGTACGTTAAAAGGATCTCAACCATTCAAAAAATTGTGCCAAAACATGTTCCAGCCTCTCTGACTAAAAATAAAAAGTGTGGAAAGAAATTGCCTTAGGCACATTGCTGGGACCTCTATGTGTCAACACAGAGGCAAAGGTATAACTTGTAGATATAAAATTACATGCGAAAATATAAATATACAGTCATTTCTCGCTTATACTGAGTTCAGGTATCTGGAAAACTCATTACCCAGACTACATTACCGGGAACGATCCTGCTATTATTGCATTTTGTCTCAGTATCCAGAATTCCTTATCCATGTTTGGACAGCATGAACAGGGAACAATCTTCGAGGACATAGGTCATATTGATTTGCTTATCCAGAAAAGCGTCAACATGCTCAGTCCCTTGCATGTGCTCTGTGTGCATTATTCTAGAAAGGGTCACATCCCGCCAGGGCATTCATACTGTTTGTCTCCCTCTTTCCTCTGAGGTCACTCCCTTTTGATTTGTGCGGGTACACTGTAAAGATGGTAGACGATAAGTGGAAGAGGTGCCCTGTATCCACGATGCGCAAGAAATCCACATGTGAACGTCACTGTTGAGGCCGTCCGAAAGCATCGCATGTCTTTTGGCCTATGCCAAAGTCTTTTGCAAAAAGACAAGAGTATGAGGGCGGGACCAACTTTCGGAGACATTACGCTTCTTTGAACGGCAAGGTGACTCAGCGGGTGCTGTGACTGTGAATAAAAATTTGGTCACATGCATGATTACAAATTTCAAACAGCTCACTCGGCATGAATTTTTGGAGTAACGATCTTTTCCTTGTTTCCTTTTCTGGAGCTATAAACAGGTGTTCACATTTTTTTCCTCATTTGCCCGGTTTGGGTATCCAGAAATTTGTTATCTGGATGATAGTGCACGACTCCCGAGGTGTCCAGATAATTGAGACACGGCTGTATTGTAATATCCATGATGTGACTGCTAATGGTGTAACAGCAATATGTACTTGAAACAGAGAGGCATGAAAATAAATTATAATGTCTGATATTGGTGAGGAGCAGGAGCGACAAAAGATGCAACCAAAGGGGGGGGGGGTGTTGGCTGAGAACCACTGGCAAGAAACAGACTTGCACTTACTTGCCCAGAGCGGGCACGCTGGCTCGGACAGTGTTCACACTGTCTTGTCAGGGTTATTCTATAGTAGGCTTGGGCAATACTGGTCCATTTTCTACCTACTACAAATTTCGATAGGAGAAGCTCTGCAGTCTGAAAATGCATGGATTTGGACACCAGTTTGTTATATGAAAATCGCTTAGAATGGGGAATGGGGAAAATTTATCGTCGCTCACACGCCACTCGCGATAAAATACTGTAGTGTGTATGGCCTAAGTCAACACTCGTAGAGCCTGTGAAAAATGAGAAAAAAAAAACAGACACATGCCTCGAACATGGTGAGCACACAAATGATCATTGAGACAAAAAGTGGTCCCAACATGTCCATGTCATTTCATGGACTCGAAAAACGTCACGTTAGTTGGAAACTTGTTGCTTTTTCTTTTTTAATGAACCGTGTTGGGGAGTAGTACTTATGTTCGCCAGTCCCAGTCTTCTGGTCGCGCTTTAACTCTCTTCACATTTCTGTTTGCATACTGCAACCATGGTTATTGTTTATTGAACTCCAGAAAAGGCATCTGCGCATGTAATGACCCCTCAGCATACACCAGACGACAGTGTTTAGTGAACAACAGTTCAATGAACAACTGCATAGTGCTGCCTGAAGCCCACGTCAGGATGTAAATGAAGCAGATATTCCTTGTAGGGGTACAGAGAGCACAGAAGATTTTTGGCCGTCTGAACAATTCAATGAGTAACAGTGTCCTGCCAGTGAAATCACCCTTGCTACCGTTCCTAAAGACAGTCTTTTAGCCACGACTGACACCGACAACGTACACATGTCGCCCCAATCCAGGCAAAGTTCCCCACACATCATCAACTGTCCGTGAGAGTGGATGCAGCAAGCGGACATTTGCTGTGGAAAATGGCCAGGTAAAGGTGCATTTTCAGCACACGATGTTAGGGGATGTAGTTCTGCAACAAAGTCTGACGCTGATGGCACCGCATCTTATCACCAGTATGGTATCTGTAGTACCTTTCAAGCTAGAATATCATGAATCATCTCTTCTCGATTGTATGTTTGTGAACTATCTCTCTTGCAGATACACCTAGGAAATGGTGTCTGGGTCTCGTGTGAGAAATTCGATCATGTGCTGGCCATTGCAAATGACAAGAAGGCCGTAAGAGATGCAGCTGTTTGTATATTCTCCACCGCAGGCCTGCTGGAAAAAAGCATTACTGGGCTTTCATCAAATAGATACGCTCAAAGTGGTGCAGCTGGAAAGGAACCCGTTGATGGCCAGAAGCTTGTAGCATTGTACAGTAAGTTATAATTTGAGCTTGTGCGCTTATCTTTAGCAATTTATTTTTCATGGCTTACTTTTGTAGACTTATATTTCAAAAGTACTGTGAAAAGCACTCATTGAAGCAGGAAAAGAAGGATCAGCAGGCATTTGCCCTATTTTTGGAGTGAGATGGCAGACGATCATGACAACTTCCCCCCATTTCAGAAAACGTTATGTTGAACGTTTACCATTACTTCTTTGATCGACTGACATCTGTCCTTCACTTATCTTAAGGCCCGATATGACTCACATGATCACCCCAATGTGGTACAGCTGTTGAACAAAAACATGATACAGTGAACATATTTTGCCTTGGGTAGAATTACAGGCCTCGTACAATGCTACAATACAGAACAGTATCTTAACACACATCTTGTAAGTGCTTATGGAGCCCATAAAAAAATCAGTCATCAAACACAAACACAGGATAACAATTCTGATTATGCCCGCATTCAGGTCGGATAATGTAGTTGACATACAATGTCGTTCCTACAGATATATGATGCTCAGTTCCGAATCGCGTTCACAACAGTGTTATATTACCTCAACTCTACTGAGGTAGTCTGCGCCAACGTTCTCACTACCCTTGATATATTCAACTCGGAACTCGTACTCTTGAAGTAACAAACTCCACCTGAGTATGCGGCTGTTCAAGTGCTTTGACCGATTGATGTATCTGAGTGGTTCATGGTCTGATTGCACCGTGAACTGTGTCCCGTACAAATAGATGTGAAATCTCTGTATCCCCCAAACGAGCGCGAGACCTTCACGCTCTATAGCTGAATATGCTGCCTCTCGGGGAAGAAGTTTTCGGCTGGCGTAGGCAACGGGGTGGTACACACCTTCGTGTTCTTGAAGTAATATGGCCCCTAGGCTCACCTCCGAAGCGTCAGTTCTCAGAGTGAATGGCCGGCTGAAGTCCGGCAGCCGTAGAATAGGTGGCTCTGCCAACATTCGCTTTAGTTCCCGAAATGCCGTTTCATGCTCTGCGGTCCAGACCACCTGATTACTTTTCTGCTTCTTGGTCAGTTCCGTAAGCGGCGCCGTTATTGCGGCGTAGTTTGGGATGAATTCCCGATAATAGCCGGTGAGGCCGAGGAGCGATCGCACTTGTGTTTTCGTTTTGGGCTGAGGAGCATCTCTGATCCTCTCAAGTGTTTCTGGCATCGCAGACAAGGTGCCCCGACCCAAGTTATGCCCAAGAAAATTTATCTCTGCGAACCCGATTTGGCTCTTTGCTGGTCTACACTGTCAATCCCGCCGTAGCGACACATGTCAGCACCTGTCACACATGTCAGCACCTCTCTCAACAATTCCAAGTGCTCCTCCCATGTGTCTGTCGCCAGCAGAATATCAACGAAGTAGTGATGGACGCCGCTCATTCCGTGAAAACAGCCTCTGCATCAGGCGAGAAAACACTGCTGGGGCTGTTTTAATACCGAAGGGCATGAACTTGAACTGAAAGTGCCCTGCGGACGTTGAAAAAGCCGTCTTCTCTTTCGATGTTTCCGTCAATGGTATCTGCCAGTATCCCTTGACGCAGTCAAATTTCGAAAAATAACGTCTTTGCCCCACCCTTGCAAACACGATATCTGCTCGAGGGATGGGTTCTGAATCCGGCACGACGACGTCGTTCAGGCGTCGAAAGTCGACGCACAGTCGGTTCGTTCCATCCGATTTCTTTACGATGACAACCGGCGAGTTGTACGCAGACACAGATCGTTCTATTATTCCCAACTGGAGCATTTTATCTACCTCATCGTCAACTATCTCTCTGGTTGCAAATGGCAGCGGGTACTGCTTTATGTTCACCGGGAGGTTCGTAGTTGTCTTCAAATCACATTCTACAAATGATGTCTTGCCCGGAATGTCAGTTAAGCAGAATGCGAACTCCCGTAAAATGTCATCTGCCTGCCCTTTCTGTTCCGCGGATAAGTCTCCACAACACGTGACGTCTTTATAGCTTTCCTTTGTTTCCAGGCTGGGCACGGGTAGATCAGTCTCATCGCCCGGATCTTGTAACGTTGCCATCCCACAAACCCATGTAGCTGATGCTTCTTCTGCCGCCTCTTTCCGTTCCTCATACCGTTTTAGCATGTTGATGTGGAAAATCTTCCTCTTTGAACCTAGATCAACCTCATAGTCTAGGTCGCTCTTTTTGCTTGTGACTGGAAATGGGCCTTTCCAGTGCATGATAAGCTTGTTGTTACTTGTGGGCAGCAATATAAGAACCTTATCATTCACCTCCAGCTTGCGCTCTTTCGCCCTGTGGTTGTAGTACCTTTCGTACTTTTCTCTCGATTGAGCCAATGCTTCGTGTGCCACCTTGCACGTATCTTCCAATCGATTCCGAAGCTCCAGCACATACTGGTACGTTGTTTTAGTCTCAGCGCCTAAATCGGCGTTGGTCCAAATGTCTTTCAACAAGGAAAGGGGGCCCCGAACATGCCTCCCGTATAAAAGCTCAAAGGGTGAAAAACCCAAGCTTGTCTGAGGTACTTCCCTGTAGGCAAAAAGCAACGCTGCTACGTAGCGATTCCAGTCTTTGGGCCTTTTTGCACACATGCGCCTAAGCATCTGCTTAAACGTTCCGTTGAACTTTTCCACGAGGCCATTTGCGATTGGGTGGTACGGGGTTGTAGTTAAATGTTTCACCGATAATAGGCGGTCGACTTCCCGCATCATCTCCGATGTGAAATTGGATCCCCTGTCGCTTAGAACTTCCCTGGGGACACCAACACGAGAGAACATCTCCACAAGGGCCTCGGCTACCCTCTCCGACTCTATGCTTGGCAATGCCACAGCGTCCGGGTATCTAGTGGCATAGTCTACCAAAGTGAGCAGATACCGATTCCCGCGATCAGAAGGGGGTGAGATTGGACCGACGATATCCACAGCGACTCCCTGGAATGGTGTGTCAATGATTGGGACACGACCCAAGGGGGCTTTCGTAACCTTTCCTTTCGGAGTCGTCTTCTGGCAAACGTCGCAGGATTTCACATATCGCTGTATGTCCTCCTGCATTCCCGGCCAGTAAAATTCTTGCGTGACACGATCAGTGGTTTTCTTTATTCCTTGGTGCCCTGACATCATACCGTCATGCGCTGCGCGCATAGCGTCTTGCCTCCGCCCCGTAGGTAGCACGAGCTGCTCAAGACAGCGCCCCGATGGCAGTGTAAATCTCCGGAAAAGTAAATCATTTTTCATGAAGAACTCCTGACTCCCCTTCGACCGTTTGCACTGGATAACCTTGCCGCGTTTGTTGAAACACACCTTTAGACTGGAATCCTCTGTCTGTTCCTTGGTGAGGTCTGTTCCGGTACTGTGGACGGATGCGGGGACCTTCAAAGCCTTAAGCTTGGACCCTTTCCTTGCCTGGGCCCTCGTTTGCATAGCGGCACTTTTATCCGGGTCGCAACTCGGCTTGCTGTGCTGCTCTTGGATTTCTTCGTCCTGGGGGCTAACTGGTGTTTGCACTGAAATCTCGCTCTCCGTTCGCCAGTCCGGGTTCGGATCAGCAACGTCTCGTACCCCGGCAATGTTTCCAAGGACCAAATCATAAAGGGGGTCACCCATACACTTGACCATCACTTCTCCCTCGTAATATGGCGTGCTTACTGTCACCCTGGCCTCGGGCAGGTATCTGATGGTGCGGTCTACCAGGCAGACAGCGCTTCGCTTTCCTGTAAAACTACCCTCCGGCACCAAGGATTTTCTAACCACTACGGTATTACTTCCCGTGTCCCTAAGAACCTTTACGTGCTGGCCCTCGACTTCTCCCGGTACAACTGGCAGTCCGTTCCCCTGAAACATTGTAGCCCTGGATGACAACGCGTTCACCACCGGCACTTGAGTGCCATCCTTTAATTCCACGTAGGGAGCGTTTCCTGGCACCGCTTGTTCTTCCGCCACGAAGCAGGAGCTCTGGCTGCTTGCGGTCGGCTGGTTGGAACAGTCGTTAGCACGATGTCCATTCTTCCCGCACTTCCAGCAGGACGTGCTCCGTTGGTTTCTGGAGAAATTACTTCGGCAGTCAGCCGCACGATGTCCAATCTTATTGCATAAGAAACACTTTACGGGGGGTCTGGAGTTCCCCTTGCTACCCGTAGGGTTATCTGCATTGGCCCTGCCTTGGGTCTCAGGTCGCTTTGGATCTGACGTTACCTGTCTCCCCAGTCTCGTTTGACGTTGTGCTTGTTGGAAATGGTCGGCCAGCTCCAACATCTCAGCTGTCGTCTTTGACTTTCTCTCCTTCAGATAAAGCGCCAAATCCTGCCTACAGTCCTTCAAAAACTGTTCGGAGAGCATCAAGTCTCGCAGGTCGCCGTACTCCTTCTTAATGCTTGCCAGTTCTATCCATCGGTCAAAATAGTTTCCAAGACGCGAGTAATACTGCGATGCCGTTTCTCCGTCGGCCGGCTTGCTGTTCCGGAGCCTATCTCGAAAACCATCAGCGGTAAAACGGAATCGCTGCAACAAAGCCGTCTTGACCTTTTCGTACACCACCGAATCTGCTGGCGTTAGCCGACTAAATACGCTCAGTGCCTCACCGGTGAGACACATGCTTAGCGCAACGGCCCACTGATCCTCGGGCCATTTTTGTCCCGCTGCGATTCTTTCAAAGCGGAGAATGTACGCTTCAAGCTCGTCCTTTTCATCAAAGGGCGCAAGCAGCTTGTTAGGACTCAGGTTCCACATTATTCCACTTTGACTGGTTGCATTACTCTCAGATACGACAGCGCTCCCATTTTGACCTTGCTCTTGAAGTCGGAGCTTCATCTCCAAAATCTTCACTTCCATGGCGGCTGCTTCCCTAGCTCGCTCTCTTTCGGTAGCCCTTGCTTCCAGTTCACGCTTTCTTTCTTCATCTACCCACGCCCGGAGCTCTTCTCCTTCCAGACCGAACTCTCTTCCCAAGACTGTGAGTTTTTCTATCTCCATGTTTTCTTGTTACTGGCCTTCTTCTTGGCCCTCAATCACGACACTTAACAACGCTTCTATTTCTTTTTTTCTCGCACACTATACGGCCCAGACGGCCTCCTGCTACCTCTACTGTAGCCCTTGCACCTCTTCCGGCGCAGCTCACGAATGACTCGCCGCACGGGTTCCGTATTCTCCCAACTCAACCCTGAGTTATTCGGGTGCCCTTCCGGTACATATCGTCACAGCTAGAACTCTCCCTGACCAAGTTGCGCGACACTGCTCGACACTGCTCAAACTCTATGCAACACAATGCTCGACAGTTTCCCAAATGGGTTCCAACTCGCACACAATCTCTCAGCAAAAGTCAACTTCGCTAGCTCCGCCTCCCACAATGACCGAGGTCCTGTCGCGGACGCCAGATTTGTCACGAAATGTGGTCGGGTTCGTCACCAACTCCGAGGGGATGGCCTATTAGGGACAGACCACTCCGCTCTTAGTTTAAGTTTCCCGGGCAGTGACGCCACATCGTGCAGGTAATTTGGACCTCGGCAAGAAGGAAATTGGGAGGCTAGCAAAGAGTCGACATTTGCAACATTTTACTGAGAAATACAACAAATGCTAACAACGATATCAGTGCAACAGTACTGGTGTGGTACATATCTGTCGGACTCCTGCGAAGGCGGGTGCTGGGTGCGTCTAGTGGAATGCTCGACGATGATGGGTCACGACACTCTTGCGCTGGTGGTTTCTTTGATGTCTGGAAAGTCCACAACCGCACACGGCTCCCTTGCGATGTTCTCACTCAGTCCATCGCATCGCAGAGTTCTCACACACAAAGTCCGGAGTCGGCACCACGGCCTCAGCCGTCCTCACTTCGCGGCCACACCTTGCCAACTACCCTCTTAATCCCACTACGCTCCCAGAGGTTTTTTTTCTTTTCTTTCACCCTCTTTGTTTTTGACACTTGTTTTATGTGTGTCGCCTTAGCGTCTACAGGCCTCTTATTATGTTCCTCGGGGGAGGAAGACATAGTGCGCGAAGATACGTTTCCCGTTACACACCTCGGGAAGATATACGATACACACAGACACAACGTGCTTTTCCCTTAAACAATCCCACGGTCGGCCGAAGTCAGTCTGAGTTAATGGTTCCAACGACCGCAAGCCCAAGACTCCAGATCACTTGTACAATGACCTCTATAAACAGAGTCCCCCCACACATACATTTTTCGCCAAACACTTCGGGGGAGCTAGACCACGGTCTGTTGCCCTATTTTTGGAGTGAGATGGCAGACGATCATGACAGACTGAAGTTCTTCTGCGTCTTCTGTTGAGCATTCACATGGGTCATAGTTATAGGGAGTTGGAGCAGGAGTATAGCAAACGACAACATTGGTCCTGTCGCATGCTACATAATAGCTTGTGACTGAGCTGCAGGATATCCTGTGCTGTTAGAAGAGCGTGTGAAGACATGACACACATTTAAGAGACTGCACCATTGGTCCTGTCATCTGCTACGGAATATCTTATGACTCGGCTGCAGGCCATGCTCCATGCTCTTATATACGCAGGGAATATCCCGTAGAGGAGTCACAATATATTCCATGGCAGATAACATGACTAGTGGTGTTGTCTGCTATATCTGTCATGCCTTTTCATGCTCTTCTAACCGTGGGTAATAACCTGCAGGTCAGTCACAAGACATTTTGTAGGAATGACATGACCATAAGTGTGTCGCCTGCTATGCTTCAGCTCCAACTCTCGATATATTTGCGCTGTGCAAATGCACAGCATAAGACTAAGCAGAACATCGGTCCCGTCAGCAGCTTTTTACTTTTCCTTCCCCTACATGTCTGTATAGAACATTCTGCAGGAATATCCCTCGTGTGAATACATGGCTATTGTGCTTAAAAACACCGTAGGTTAATTCAGTTGGCATGCGTATTAGATCGAATAATACCTGGAATATATCAAATGGCATCTGCACTAATTCAGATGACACATTGGACTAACGTGGGTGAGAAAACCCGTAGTATCATTGTTTTGGTTCCAACTTTGTATTACTTGTGTGTTTTGGTCATACCATAGATTGGTTTTGTATGTCCAGTTAAAGTTAACGAAATGTCATTTTGCAAGTGCAGCCCTCACATCTGCAGCTAACTTGCTGTTTTCCAGTGTCTTGTTCGTGCACAGTAAGTTATTTTACTTATGTTTTAGATTTTATATATAATAGGTGCTTCCAAGTTATTTTACAAGAAACTGTGTAAGCATATACATTGGATATGTATTGTCTGTTCCTATGTAAAGGCATCTCGCAGTGGAATGTATACAGTACAGTGTTTACACCTCGTACATTGCTAGCGAACGTGAACGTTGAATGTGTGGCAAACACAGAGCAAGAGAAACTCCCCCGGTGCAACCCAAATAAAGTTGTGTGCACATTTTAAACATGTAGCAAGCTAAATGCGCTGTGGTTACATATCCAGAGTTGTGCCTATCGTTGTTTGTTACACATCCTGTGCTAGCTGGCTATATGCATTACTCGGAAACTCAGAGTTTTATAACTTTTGTGTTGTGCAGATCCAAAAGTATTGAGAAAGTAATGCAAAACACATGCACTTTCACCTTTTATAGTAGTAGTCATCATCATCAAGTAGTCGATCATTTTATTATGGACTGTGCTGTGTGACTTCGTCTTGTACGTTTTCAAGTTTTCTAGTTAATATATTGTTTTCCAAGCATTCATGTTTCTCGTGCATATTGCAGACTGTTTGCAGTCATTTTTCACTTAGGAAGGATAGGTCATCAATTAACTTACATGCTACCATGGATTGAGTGGTATCAATCCCTGACGCCATAAGCAACCAGACTTGTCATATCGTACATTTTTCTTCAAACAATTTGAATACCACTTTGGGCATACAATATCCTTGACTTCTTGACATTACTATTTTGCATAATTAATATATGTAGTACTCTGAAACAATTCGTGCCTAAAATACTGTTATTTTGGAATGCCCTCCCAGTGGAAAAAAGCGATAAAAACCGGGCTCTCTGGCGGTACATTTCAAAAGCTATAAAACCCCAGTGCAGGGGACATGACACTCCCGGTGGGTCTTAAGAATGTCCTCATATCCTCAAACATCATCTCTGCCTGTCCTCTATAGGGAATATACCACAAATGACATGAGTAAGACTAGAACCTGAAGTTTTCGGGAGCTACTTTCTCAAGATTCGGGAAGCAAAATAGGCCAACTTTACGACTATATCCCCTTATTGTTCCAGTCCAACATGTAAAAGTCTTGTTCTGACACAGCTGAATGAACAACAACAAATAAATCCTGACTATGACAAAGCTGAAGTATACTGAAGTATACTGCACAGTGCACCAATTACTATTGCTCATCTTTGCTGCTGGTCGGGCACTGCTGCTGATGCAGAACCAGATACGTCGGTGAGCTTATTTGCATTGATTCACTGTTCTTTGCCTTCAGAGATAAATTTTCACACTCTCTGAAATCCACTCACTGAACCCGGAGAACCACTGGCAGTTCAGTGAACAAAAGTAAGGGACATTGCCAAGACTCGTGAGATTCAGAAAAAACAGTCATGAGTGTGTTGAGAGCGTAACACCTTTACTGTAGTGCTTATGATTTCAGGTTTTTCACAGCGTCAGATTATGAACTGTTTTATCCCGCTGTTCAAAGCATGTTGCGGTATTTCGAGCCGACTGTGGAGTTAATGTGGAACATGGTAATTCTCAGGACATAGACTACAAGCACTGGAAAGGCTAACCGAATGTAGGTTGGATATATAATGTATAATTTTTAGAACGGTAAATGCGTACAATCAAATGTAGCCATAGTATATAGGCAGTTTCATATGAATGTGCGTGTGTTTCCGTTTCTGCTTACATGTAGCTGGTGCTGTGGCACATCTGGTTACGTTCAGACATACATGTGGCAAACTGTCTTGCTCGCTCTCGAAGGAGGTTGCCAATTTAAGCGACCGCTTTCAGCATATGCTGTTGTGTGAGTGTCACTATGCAAAAAGAAGCAAAATAACAACCGTGGAGCCACATAATGCAACTGCTGAGATAGGATCTACTATATAGTCCTCTCCCTTCAATGTCGCTTCCTGGTGCTCCACGGATGTGGATCCCATCCCCCCTACAAAGGGGATAACTGGTATATAGACGGGGATCACATTGAAGACACATCCAGTAGTACCTTATTGGACCACAACGAGACCCTTTACATAAGCTCCAATAGGATCCAGTAAATGGATCCAATGGGATTCACATGAATAGGACCCAATTCCATAACCACACATTATCACGCACTAAGTGGGTCTTATTGGACCCCCTACTCAATGTTTTTTCGATGAAAGATGAAAGACACTGAAAAGGTTAGCCAGCTGTAGGGATCGAACCCACATCTTCTGGATTGCCGGTCCAGGGCTCTACCAATTGAGCTAAGCTAACACGCCTCTCCAGCGACTTTCGGGGTGCGTCATCTGAAGGGACGACAAACCAGCCACTCACTCTCACTCACCCTCCTTTCACTCTTACATTTTTGCTCACTCATACACACATTCATACGACGGAATAGGGGTTCTTTGGCGCTGGGTCCTCAGGACGCCATCACCAGACCGCGGATTTATATGCAGTAATTGTTTTTATGTTAATGTCCCGATCGCGGTTTTGCATATTGTGTTCCTCACGCAAGAACCTATGCAAGACCTCATCCACTAACACTAACACCCGAAATATGCATTTTCGCGCACTATAAAGCTCACACTACCGTGTTCATACAGCCCCAGAACGTGCACAAGCACTTCATCTGAGGCCGTGCATATCGAGAAACGAAACATGCAAATCCGCGATCTGGTCATCACCTTTTAGAAATATATAGCAGGAAAATACAAAGTTAGAGGCATACGTCCCCCAAGCAGTAACATACACAGAAATTCGGCTTATCTTTTTGGCGACAAAAATCATTTATTGATCAATGGAACGCGAAAATCATGAGCTGCCACATCAATGCATGGATACGCAAACATGGACGCATGGATACGCAAACAGCGAACCAGTTTACGATGAAGGCAGGGCTCCGACCATTTGAACCCTGTCTATATAATTTGTCATGTCTTGAAAATTAACAGCATTGTACGTATAATGGGCCCTGAACAGCTGCGTTTCATGTCCGACCTCAAAGCTTCGTCGTACCACCTCCTGGTCGGAAGGTCTTGCAACAGCCACGGTGTCGTGCTGAAGTGCGGTTCTATGAGTACCCCAAGCTGTGAATGCCTGTTAGGAGTTGGTCCTGGAGTTCATTATGCCATCCCTCAAAGACAGCTTTCGTTCGAGGGCCAACTTCCCCGAACTGACTCCACAATCCATTGATGCTCTCATTATCTATTCAGAAATTCTGGAAGTATATATGCAGAGAAGCATTGGAGCTGAGCATCAGTTAGCGGCCTTCGAGTTCTGGGAGGTGCACTGATTAGGTCACGAGCGTAGTGCAGCCTGAATTCATCTAGCACGAACCAAAGGTGCCGTACCCGTGATAACCGCAACAATCATGTTTCCCCTATGCGGTGGTTTATTAGACAATTCTCAGCTGAATTTAAAAAAAAAAAGATGAAGCGCCGTTCAAACTCGAACACACACACACACAAATAGAGATACGATGATGAGATGGGGCTGATGCCGGCCAGCAGGCTGGGCGCTGCCCCAGTGCCACTTGTACGTGATGAGAGATGATGATGACTCGAAGTGGTGCTAAGAGCTATGCTATTTGTAATGCAAAGTGCTTGTTTGTTAGATAAGACGATTTATTTCCTACATGCCTTATATCCTCTCACTTCAAGCGCTCTCCCGGGCATTGAAAATTTCGGATGCATGAGGACAGCACAGTGAATAAACACCGGTCTGTGGATGATGGTGGATGACCAAGCAAGATGTACGACATGGCACTGTGGATGAGGTGGCACGGTCTCTGGACGGTACAGCCCGATGGATGACATGGCACCATGGATGACCTTGCATGGTGTATGAGGTGGCATGGTGGATGACCTGGCATGTCGTCTAGTCAACTCAGAATGGATGAGGCAGCTCGATGGACAAAACGACACGATGGATGACGTGGCACGAAATTGGATAAGATGGCACGTTGGATGTGGCGGCCACAAGCGCGTAGAAAATTAAATATAGAAACAAAAATGTCACAGCGCAATACACGTACCGCGGCTCATTTCGCCTACAGCGGCATTCCGATGGAGGCAAGTTGATATTATGCAACCGGTTCGTGAACCGAACAGTTTAGAACTAACCGATTTGAACCCCTATAGTTGCTTCCCGGAGCTGAACCGGGACTGAACCCTTGTGGTCGAACCCGAATCCGAACTGAACCGATAACATTTTCGGTTCGACTCTCTGCAGGGAATATCAAATTCGGAAACAAACTGTTCAATCCCGAGCCCCCGCCTGGGTTTCCGGCTACAGCTAACAGAAACGGCCCCCGGAGAGAGAGAGAGAGAGAGAAATACATGATGACGATGATGTGGGGATGACTTCCGCTCATTGAGCAGAATGCCCCCCCCCCCCGGAACATTCTCGATAAGTCAGCGATAACAGAGTAACAACATGACACGAAATAAACGTTACTTCTCGCGCGCCTGCTAGTGATTACAGGTGGCAATATGGTTTATATACGTGGAAGACACGACATGACAGTATTATTGCGGTCTTCCGAACGGTCAATTGAGGCATTTACTCTGCTTTTGCCGCGGCTACTGGACTAATGGTTCAGAAACTGGGTGTGTTCGAGACGTTACTCCAAGCTGCACTACGTGGCAAGCACTGAAGGAATGGACGCAACAGGCACCTTCAGAGTAACATCCTGACATAGTAGATGGGTAGAAATCCGGCGACCCGGTAGAGATGTAGGAAGGGAGTTGCCTCAGGACAGAAGCCGCCGAAATTTCGAACAGAGACTGTTCTCTGACAGTCTGAGACAGTCTCTGTTCGAAATATCGGCGGCTTCAGTCCTGAGGCAACTCCCTTCCTATGCTGACATAGTGGCGTGTATTCTGTACTGCTACAAACAATGACGCATTGCATTTTGAGTAGCCTGTTCGCAGCTTCAGTGTCGATCGACTTGCACAGTAGGTCAGTGGTTTCATGAAATAATCCAAATTAAAAATATACAAAACACTAAAACTCTGTGCTGACCACTGAGGAGTCATTCTCACTGCATTGAGCAACGCAAGACTGATTTGGGTGATGTGGAGAAATCTGAATATTTGTATGCAAGTCATCATTCGGAAATGCAAATTGAAATGCTCATCCCCCCCATTCTGGTTTAAATGAATCTCTCAGCGCCAGGTACTTTCTTTTTCTCTTTTTTTTTCAGTAAATGTTCACGCAAATGGGAATCAAGCGAATCAAACAGTCATACTTGGGACACCTACATGACCGACCTGTGTCCACCTGAAATGGCTTGAAAACAAGGAAGGCTCTCTGGATTTCAGTATACATTTGAGAAGGATGAATGTTTGGGCCTGTTTGTACATTGTACGGGAGAAATTGTAACCAGCGGTAAAAAAAAAGAAAAAAGAAACGGGACAAAAGAAGTAGAAGAAGACACACGGACGCTGGTACTAGCTACAAGTTTGAAGAAAAAAAGAGAAGAAACTCAAAGCGCCACGCCTGCGCAGTGTGGTGCAGCCACGTGAATGATAAGACAAGGCACGTGAAAATCAAACACTCAGATATCTCAGGGAACAGCGCTCCGAAATCTACCAAGGAAATTAAAAAAAATTGTATCCTTCTTCTGTAAGCGATTAAGACGCGACACTGACACAACAGTCATTCCCCCCTTTTTTGTCTGAAAGGCTTCCACCAGTTCACGTTCACATTTAGAAGCTCCACTGACAATAATCGTCACACCATCAAACGACGTATAGCAGCCTCGTGCTTCATAATGCATAGACAAGTTGGCACTGCCACCAGACCTGATAGAATATTCGTGTTAGTTGAGTCTTACATTTATACGACGTCCGGTCTGACCAATATACACCTTCCCACATGGCAAGGGTATACGGTAGACGACATTGGAAACACATTCCATGAATCTAATCGAGTGCTTGATGTTACATGTTGTTAAATGTTGAATTTGAATGGTTCAGTATTATTACAAAGCCAAAGCTACAGTATACAGAAATGCATTTGAAGAAATGAACCAAATTACCGCTCAAGACTATATGTAGAAAATAGTATCCTGTACTTTTTCTATCGCCTCTTTCAGTGATAAGTTTCCGTTCATTGTACTAATAGAGGTTACTTGTGCCTTGTGCGTACGACTCAGAAGTCGGAATTATCGGGACAGGTAAGTCCATTAGGACAGTACTTCTCTCTTCCCCCCAAAAAAGGGGCAAACATATGTTCTTAGATAGGAACGCTATCAGAGGAACGGTACATGTCAGGTGAAGTGACGAAACGTTTATAGAAGGCATACGTACAGACAGAAAGATGACGCGAGAGAAATTATCTGGAGTTGAGGGTGAGGTGAGGAAATATTTTCAATGGTTGAAAGGTTGAGGTGACATTTTTTAAGAAAAAGGTGGAGGCGTCTGACGTGACGAAAACAATTCAAGAAAAAAATGAAGTGAGGGGAGGAAACACATTTGCAGATAAGGGTGAGTTGAGTAAAAAATATATCGAGAAGTTGGGGTGACGCCAAGAATAATTTCTAGGATGAGGTTGAGGTGAGGTGATGAAAAATTACATGGAGAAGTTGTGGTGAGGTGAGGTGAGGAAAATTACCTCAAGAGAAGTTCAGGTGAGGTGAGGAAAATTACGTGATGAGGAGTTGAGGTGAGGTGGGGAAAATTATCACGAAAAGGTTTAGGAGAGATGAGATGAGGAAAATAATTTCAGAAAAGGATAGGATGAGATGAGGTGAGGAAAACGTTCCGGGATAATCTTGAGGTGAGGCGAGGCGAGGAGAAAAATTTGGGCGGAAAGTGAGGTCAGGGCAAAAATGGTGATGACATTTGCCCACATCTGCATCATAGATAACCAATATAGAGAGCCAGTAGCAGTAACTTCCTCGGTGCGATACGGGTGTCCGCTATCCCCGTTGTTATTCGACATGTACATAGAGCCGCCGTGGCAAAATATCATATAGAATACCAACATGAAAGGTTGCAGTTGAGTGGAGTTGAAGGTAAAGTGTTAGTGTACGCTGATCATCTGGCATTTTTAACCCAGGACGAGAAGAGAGTTACTGCGCTGACGAACGGAATTAACAAGCTCTGCGAAGCGTCTGGTACAAAGATGAACAAGGAAGATTCCGTTGGAATATGGGAAGGGATGTGCGGGTCGACACGAGAACTGTTTGAGGGAATTACATGCCGAACTGCACCGGCTACGTACCTCGGTGTATCCCTGTGCACCACATGAATGTGACCCCTGTTTGGAAGGAACCACCCTCTAGGAACATACGATGTGATACAAACATCATAAAGCAAAGTCAAGTTTCAATTTATCAACGCGCTACTGTGTGCAACGTCTTCATACCGATTTCTCCGTTAAATGTCGTCCAGTGCTGGTGCTAAAAAAAGCTGTTCCACCGTACACTTGTTGTGCTCATATGTAACTCATTTCAGCCAATGCTAAGAGATAATATATTTAGGACGGTCGAAGACGGAGGGCTCGGCTCATGTGAGTTAAACAGCTCATCATGAGGCCGGACTTTTACGGGGCAGCAAACACACACTTCTCAAGGGGGGGGGGGGGTATGTTTACGATGGAGAAAATGTTAGCCGTGCACTACGGCGGCTTGCTATTCCCAGCAAAGAAAACTAAAACGGAATTGCTCACAGTTCACCCAGAAGGCCACAGAGTCGCAGGAACGTAAGCAGTGCCTCAGTCACCTAACTCTGTTGTGTGATAGCTGCAAACAGCTTAGCTATGGAAAAGTCCGAATGCTGAGGCGAGTGGTGCGCGACTGCCGTAGAAGGCGGTGTTGGCGGTAGGGGTGCATTGGAGCTGCAGGTGTGGAACGTCTCCTTCGACATGACAGGTCGGTGACGCTTTTCACTTATTATTAAAATATATACCAAGTGTCAAATAATGGTACGTCCTAAACTTCTCAGCCAAAATTCTAATTGGCAGTTAACTCTGATCATGCTAGGAACACCTGATGCACGTTCCTCGTCCTCCGTGTTACCACCCACCCCCCACCCCCCCCAAAAAAAGGAAGAAAAGAAAAAACACGCAATGAGTGTTGCTATCCCCTGTCCGAGTCCGCCATAGAAAATTAAACACAACAACAAAAATGTTGCAGCGCAATGCACGTACTGCGACTAATTTCGCCTACAGCGACATTCCAATGGAGGCAACTTGATCTCATTGAACTAGATCGTGAACCGAACCGTTTAGAATTAACCGGTTTGAATCACTATAGTTGCCTTCCGGAACTGAACCGGAACTGAACCCTTGTGGTCGAACTCGAACCGAACCGATAACATTTTCAGTTCGACTCTCTGCAGTGTATACCAAATACTCAACTCTAGCGTTAGGTTGCGTCACATACCGCGTGCGCTCGCTCCCGGGGGTCACGTTCACGTTACCGATACGGATCGGAATAGGGCAACACCTCTGGATAGTTGAAGGCCTGCGCACTGCCCAGCTCACGGAGGTCTGCGTGAGCTGTGCGAGCTGCTTCGAGCTTTTCTCTTGTTCGCTCTTTGATTGACGTCATAGCAGGATGCAGAGCAGGCCATCGTGTGTGACGCTGTGTGATATGGGGCGCAGGCATGATGCTATCTAGGAGCTGTTGAATGGGGCCACAAGTGCGATATATGAAACGGGAGCGGACCCTGCATATGGTGGAAACTGTTGGCGGGAGGATTGGTGACGAGGTTTTTGCGGGCATTGCCCTTGTTGTGCGTTCGACTCCGAAGAGGAACAAAAACCCGAGTCGAGCTGCTGCTATAAGAGACAGCTGTTTATTGTACGAGTACCAAGTGCGGACTGGCCTTACACAAAGCCCGCCAGGAAAGATAAACAAGGGTGGGAATATGAGAAGCGAAAGCCTCGAACTCGCCGTGCGAAGACGCGGTGTGAAGATGAGTCAACGGCTGGTCTCGAATGCCAGATACCTCACAGCCCTTACATTAACGAGATTTCTGCCTGGTTCTATTTTTTTTTAGGTCAGTTGATCAAAGTGCCGTGCAACAGAGCATCACTCGCGCTTTGGGGTGAGGTGGGATGAGCACCGTTAATCAACCACCAGTTTCGTTATGCCGCCCGTCCCAAGGTATTTGGAAAAATGTATGCGACACGTGTTGCGCCCCACTGAAATGCTCCACCAATCGCTCTACCCCTCCTCAAAGAAGAAATGAATAAAAAAAAAGGTTGCGAGAGGGCAGGCTAGGAAGTAAAACAAATAACTACTAAATCTGCATCTACTGCTGAAATTGTTAGGCGTTTCAGAGAGACTACGCTCCTGTCCAGAAGGCAACTTAAACATTGTTAACGTTGTCACGTACAGAATGAACGGGCTCCGAACCGCTTTTTTGCGCTCATGTTTCATTTGGGTGCGTTGAAGCAGACGACAAGCGCACGGGTGCTTGACATTTCCAATGAGCTATTTCCTGTTCAGTGCCGGCAGACGATCTTCGAAGTGTGGGCTGAGAAGCAAAATACGGATTTGCTATGTTACCCAATGCTAACCAATTCGGAAAGTGTGATATTTTTATAACTGTAATGATCCTTTTTTATTAGTGGACAACTTTCACACGAATATCGGCGGTTATTTTTGGAAAATGCAGTGCTGTAATGCACACATCTTCACGGTGAACAGCTCTTATGGCGTCTCTTACAAATTCCCATTTTTTCTATTTGATTCGCTGTAACAAAGAAAAGTCTTCACGACCGTTGTTGTTTCCTCCAACGTTGCTACAGGTTCAAACTAAGTGACCGTGTTCTCCGACTGTGTAGTGAACTATAGGAAATCTGTCAAGTAAAGTTCGCATTTCTTACCTCACAATTGTGAAGCGCATGCCGGGTTTACTCAACTTCATGATAATTGACACGGACGTTGGGGAGCTAGATGTTTTTTTTTTTTTTCGATGAGTTAGCTCCTCAATACATATCTCAGTTATGATGAACTTCAGCAAATTCAGCATGCGCTGCACACTGATGGGGTAAGAAAGCGGCCGTTATTTGGCAAATTTCCGTGTTCAGATCGTAAAAAATGACATAATAAAACTTAGATTAGATGGCATTCGCATCAGGGGGTGGCACAAGGCTGATAACAACAAATACTGTGGACCGCGTAATTCTAGGCGGCGCAGTTGTTTATTACAATTTAATGATACCTTTTCTGTGACGCCGGGTACGTGCATATGGCAGTAGAGGATCTATCGAAGCACGTGTTTTTCCTCGCGAAGGTTCCTGGAAAGTATCTGATAAACGCGACTAAGCGGGACTCCAGGGCCACATCTGATTCAGCGTAAAAGTAGACGTTTGCTGCGCACTTTTCGCTGTGTGATCAACATTCGTCGCGAGAGGGTCCGAAAGATATAACGGAATTTCGCTAAATTTTGCTGTTCTCCACGAAATGGCTTCCCAACATGTGTTTTGAATGCTCGGAAGAGCATTTCATAAGGTAGTACGTTCAGGGACGCTTCCAATAGGCTCTCGCATGTTTACGCGTGGAACCACATGTGGTTTCACTGCAGTTCCCGAAACATATGCGCATAGCAACGAGCGTAGTTTAAAGCTTTAGCGAATCCCTATAGAGAAAGTGTGTGCGCACAGTGGAACTTGTGTTGTATTTGAATGTCACGCAAATGTTTCCTCAACTCATGCTACCGCTGTGACGAAGAAATACTCACAGGTCGGGTCCGGTTTCGGTTTCAGTCGCTTACGCATTGCTCCACTACATCCAACGTACTCGTATACCCCTATAGCGTGATCTTGCCTCGAAAATGCCGTTACCTGCAACGTGATTCCAAGTGCCACAACTGAAGAAGGTCAAGTTTCATCTTCGATGCAATTGAAAATTCACAAACATGCAGCAAATCGCTGTCACCACACCACGTACGAAAGAGAATATCCTTTAATATGGCGCTTCCATAAACACATAGAGGTGTCAGTATTCAAGGAGATCAGATGACACTTTTTATCTTTTCACTTATCAGGCCTTTTTTTTTCAAGCCAATCCATTAACCTGCCTATTAAAATGCACCATGGGAAGTGATTCATTCAACAGATGTATAAACATCGCAGAATTTGATTTTAAAAATCGCGACCGTGCACCCCGCTGGTTGGTTTAGAGAAACGGCGTCTGCTATTTTTCACTCGAAACGACGCCGTAAGCCACAGCGGTTGAAGAAGTATTTTTTGTATTTTTTTTATTTCTTTTATTTGTCAGATACAGCAAACAAACATTGGGTCACAGACACCGTTCGAGGCATGGTTCAAGGTGAGACCGTGAGATTGTTGAGGCCACCCTCATTGAGAAGTCCCTGAACAACGTTAGTTAAAAAGTCCGTCAATCTGTCCCCGTTCAAGCTCGCTTTTGTCTCGCGCTCCCTTCCGGAGTAGGTGGGTTGTGCAAATAAACTTCAGTTGCCAGTTGAACGCTGGCCGGTCCGTGTCTGTTTTCTATCGCGTTCCTTATCGTGATGATTGTTACTGCTGTTCTGTTGTGTGGCGGCAATGATTATGAACACAGCGGAACACTAAGCGTTGCTTCAGTTCACGCTTCAAAACGATAGCCGCATCATTATGGTCACTAATTCGCCCATCGTTTCGATTAGCAACTTGCTACAAGCATGGACGACACAAACACGCGAGTTGTTTGATTTCATCCGAGCTGACCCGGCGCCTTTTGTTTAGTGACCTACAACGCCGGTTAAGTTTGCACCCGCCGTCATGTAAGGTGACCGTACGGGGTACAGCTCATCTTTCTGCATCTCTGCAGAGTCCCAATTTCCCACTCTGAAAGTGGCTACGATTGTCGATATTCCACAGGTACTTTGAAGTCCTGCATTACTCACCACTTGGCAGGGAGGAAGCAACGAAAACGAAACAAGAAAACAGGTCACCCCTGACCGCGACAGAAGCTCGGTCGCCCCTTTGAACCGTAATGACATCACCGATGACGTTTTCTCCTCCTCCTCCTCGTTTTATTCTGCGGAGCGAGTCGAGCGGGAACGCGCACGGCGATGTTCGAGTGTCAACATGAACATGATTAAGAACGCAGAGGGACAAGGACAACACACACACGGATGCGTTCAACTACAGGTTTTCTCGCTCAATTTAATCCAATGGTCACTCAATTTAATCCGGTGGTCACTCATTTTAACCCCATGGTCACTGAAATTAATCCAATGGTCACTGAATTCCCAAACCAAATTAATCCAGTGGTCAGCCAATTTAATCCGTCCCATATCATTGCATCTGCCGCCATTGGAATCTGTATAACCCAGTAATTTATGACTACTGCTGCACGATAAGGAGATAAATTGCGAGTACTTGGTCATTTGTTACATTGGTATTGCGTCGTGAGTTATGACAATGCAGGATTTTATGAGCTTTTCATGACTATAACCTACATTATGGACTATAACTGGACTATTTCGGAGTAACCTCATTGCAGAGAGTATAATACGATGATCTATGACTATGTGGAATTTTATGGGCTTTTCATGACTAAACCCTTCATTATATACTGTTACTGCACTATTTCTGGCTACTCTTGTTGGAAATTGAATAATGTCATGACTTATGACTATGCGGGGTTTTATGAGCTTTTGATGACTATAACCTACACTATAGACTATGACTGGACTATTTCGGACTACCCTTGTCGCAAATGGTATAATGACATGAATTATGACTATGCAGGATTATATGAGCCTTTCATGACTATAACCTACATTATAGACTATGACTGGACTATTTCGGACACTAGCCTTGTCGGAATTGGTATAATGAGCTGGATTATGACTATGCGAGGTTTTATGAGCTTTTCATGACTATAACCTACATTATAGACTATAGCTGGACTATTTCGGAGTAACCTCATTGCAGAGAGTATAATACCATGATCTATGACTATGTGGGATTTTATGGGCTTTTCATGACTCAAACCTGCATTGCATACTGTGATTGCACTATTTTGGACTACTCTTTCTGGAAATTGAGTAATGTCATGACTTATGACTATGCGAGGTTTTATGAGCTTTTGATGACTATAACCTACATTATAGACTAGACTATTTCGGACTACCCTTGTCGGAAATGGTATGATGCCATGAATTATGACTAGGCGGGACTTTATGAGCTTTTGATAACCATAACGCACATTATAGGCCATGACTGGACTATATCGGACCACCCTTGTCGGAAATGCTATAATGACATGAATCATGACTATGTGGGACTTCATGAGGTTTTCATGACTATAACCCACTTTATAGACTATAACTGGACTATTTCGGAGTAACCTCATTGCAGAGAGTATAATACCATGATCTATGACTATGTGGGCTTCTCATGACTCAAATCTGCTTTGCATACTGTGACTGCACTATTTCGGACTACTGTTTCTTGAAATTGAGTAATGTCATGACTTATGACTATGCGAGGTTTTATTAGCTTTTGATGACTATAACCTACATTATAGACTATGACTGGACTATTTCGGACTAACCTTGTCGGAAATGGTATAATGACATGAATTATGACTATGCGAGACTTCATGAGCTTTCATAGCAATAGGTCATGGCATTAGACCATTTCCAACAAGGAGAGCTCGAACTGATCCGGTGGTAGCCTATAATGCAGGTTATAGTCATGAAAACTCATACAATCCCCAAATAGTCATATGTCATGACAGTATTCAATTTCCAACAAGAGTAGTCCGAAATAGTTCAGTCATAGTATACAATGCAGATTTTAGTCATGACAAGCTCATCCGAACTAGACTAGGCTACTCCAAAATAGTTCAGATATAGTCCATAATGAAGGTTATAGTAATGAAAAGCTAATAAAGTATGGCATAGTCATAATTCATGTCATTATACCATTTCCGACAAGGGTAGTCCAAAATAGTCCAGTCATAGTCTATAATGTAGGTTATAGTCATAAAAGGTCATAAAATCCCGCATAGTAACAAGTCATGACACTATTCAATTTCCAGGAAGAATAGTCCGAAATAGTTCAGTCATAGTATACAATGCAGGTTTTAGTCATGAAAAGTTCATAAAATCCCATATAGTCATAGATCATGATATTATACTCTCTGCAATGGGAAACTCCGAAATCGTAGTTATAGTCTATAATTTAGGTTATAGTCATGAAAAGCTCATAAAGTCCTGGATAGTCCTAATTCATGTCATTATACCATTTCCGATAGGGGTAGTGTCCGAAATAGTCCAGTCATGGTCTATCATGTAGGTTATCGTCATGAAAAGCTCATGAAGTCCCACATAGTCATAATTCATGTCATTATGTCATTTCCGACAAGGGTGGTCCGAAATAGTCCAGTCATGGCCCATAATGTACGTTATAGTTATCAAAAGCTCATAAAGTCCCGCCTAGTCATAATTCATGTCATCATACCATTTCCGACAAGGGTATTCCGAAATAGGCTAGTCATAGTCTATAATGTAGGTTATAGTCATAAAAAGCTCAAAAATCCCGCGTAGTCATAAGTCATGAAATTATCCAATTTCCAACAAGAGTAGTCCGAAATAGTTCAGTCATAGTATCAATGCAGGTTTTAGTGACGACAAGCGTGTAAAATCTCACATAGTCATAGGTCATGGTATTACACTCTCTGCAATGAGGTTACTCCGAAATAGTCCAGCTTTAGTCTATAATTTAGGTTATAGTCATGAAAAGCTCATAAAGTCCCGGATAGTCATATTTCATGTCATACCATTTCTGACAGGGGTAGTGTCCGAAATAGTCCAGTCATGGTCTATTATGTAGGTTATCGTCATGAAAAGCTCATTAAGTCCCGCATAGCCATCATTCATGTCATTATACCATTTCCGACAAGGGTGGTCTGAAATAGTCCAGCCATGGCCTATAATGTAGGTTATATTTATGAAAAGCTCATAAAATCCCGCGTAGTCATAAGTCATAACATTATTCAATTTCCAACAAGAGTAGTCCGAAATAGTTCAGTCATAGTCTATAATGTAGGTTATAGTCATAAAAAGCTCAAAATCCCGCGTAGTCATAGATCATGGTATTATACTCTCTGCAATGAGGTTACCCCGAAATAGTCCAGTTATACTCTATAAAGAGGGTTATAGTCATGAAAACCTCATGAAGTCCCACATAGTCATGATTCATGTCATTATAGCATTTCCGACAAGGGTGGTCCGATATAGTCCAGTCATGGCCTATAATGTGCGTTATGGTTATCAAAAGCTCATAAAGTCCCGCCTAGTCATAATTCATGTCATCATACCATTTCCGACAAGGGTAGTCCAAAATAGTCTAGTCTATAATGTAGGTTATAGTCATAAAAAGCTCACAAAAATCCCGCGTAGTCATAAGTCATGAAATTATTCAATTTCCAACAAGAGTAGTCCGAAATAGTTCAGTCATAGTATGCAAGGCAGGTTTTACTCATGAAAAGCGAGTAAGATCCCACATAGTCATACATCATGGTATTACATTCTCTGCAATGAGGTTCCTCCGAAATAGTCCAGTTATAGACTATAATTTACGTTATATTCATCAAAAGCTCATGAAGTATCGCATAGTTGTGATTCATGTCATTATACTATTTCCGACAAGGGTGGTCCGAAATAGCCCGGTCATAGTATATCATGTAGGTTATATCCATAAAAAGCTCGAAATCCCGCAGTCATAAGTCATGACATTATTCAATTTCCAACAAGAGTAGTCCGAAATAGTTCAGTCATAGTCTATAATGTAGGTTATAGTCATAAAAAGCTCAAAATCCCGCATAGTCATAGATTATGGTATTATACTCTCTGCAATGAGGTTACCCCGAAATAGTCAAGTTATAGTTTATAAAGTAGGTTATAGTAATGAAAACCTCACGAAGTCCCGCATTGTCATAATTCATGTCATTATACCATTTCCGACAAGGGTGGTCCGAAATAGTTCAGTCATGAACTATAATATACGGAATAGTGATGAAAAGCTCATAAAGTCTCGCATAGTCATAACTCATGGCGCAATACCTATGTAATAAATGACCAAGTACTTGAAATTTATCTCCTTATCGTGCAGCAGTGGTCATAAATTACTGGGTTATACTGATTCCAAAGGCGACAGATGCAATAATATGGGTCGGATTAAATTGGCTGACCACTGGATTAATTTGGTTGACCATAGATTGATAGACTACAGGATTAAGTTCAGTGACCATGGGATTAAAATGAGTGACCACAGGATTAAACTGAGCAAGAAAACCTGTAGTGCTTGTCCCTCTGCGTTCTTAATCATGTCTTGTCCCAGCCAACACGCTCTACACGTTCTCGCATGTTCGAGTGTGTTTTTTTCTACGAAAAATATTGCACACAGAGAAAATATGTGTGTCAATCATAAAGTTAAGTTGCCTGTCTTCACAATGCGTTTCGAATTTGATTTTTTTAGATGGCTTTCTGTGCTCCTTTAAATCGATTGGCCTCAACCGTAGAACGGTTGCAAGCCAAATACTCATGACCGGAACTCAGGGACACCTCCTTTGATGCAGGTTCTGCCTGATAGCAGAAGACCGTGTAGGAAAGCCAACTTGAAAGAAAACTGTGAGGTGAGGAGGAAGGAAGATGGAAAACAGCGTGAGAAGGCGAGAATGGGAATTTGTACATAAGATATCGCGCGCGGAGCCTGGCTATCAGCAGCAATTGCAAACGCAGAATGAAAACGTGATAATCAGCTGTGATAACTTTTGCCAAGCCCTTCTTTGCTGTACTGCTGGTCAGAATTCTGGGCTGCTACTCGTAGCGTGTGGAACGGGATGACAGGCACTCGTAAGGCTGGTTAATATCCATTTTTGTTCTCTCTGTGGGAAATGGTGATGCCGTCTACGATGAGAAATGTGCGTCCTGGGACGAATACTAAGGGGACTGTGCCGGTGTATGTGTGACAGCGTTGGAAGAAAACCTCAAACATTACACTACATTATGATGAAAAAAAAAAAACTCTATAGGCTACGAAGATGAACTCAGTAACTGCACTTCACTTTGTTACTTGCACCTTGTTACACCGTGATCCCTGTATCATGCGGTTCAGTTTGTTTTTGGTCTTATCATGAGGACATTTCAATGCTTAATTCCAAATTTTGCGTGTTACAGTCTCTTCCCGCCACCAGCAAGAAGGTTTGTCGGTTACCAACACCCTCCCCTTAAAAAATGAAAATAAACAAACAAACAAGCGGAAGAGTGCTTATTTTCAGAACATCTATAGGTGGCAGCAGAGTCACGTTAGACACAAAAAGTGATTGACAAACCAACATCTCCTAGATAGCGTCCTTTCGATAGGCCTTTCCTGCTTTGCGATCTGCTTCGAGCTTTCTTCTCGTTCGCTCTTTCATTTACTTCAATGCAGCATCCACAATAGTAACAGCGGGCCTTCCTGCGTGACGTAGGGCGCGGGTCTTCTCCTTATCTTGGAGGTGTTGACTGTTGAATAAACTCTGCTCAAATAAGTCGAGAAACCGAGAAAATGGAAGAAAGGTGCAACCCCGAACTGTGGTGATAAGATGGCAGGGCGCAACGGACGTCATATCAAAGTTTCCTTTCACCGCACCAAGAGTGGAGTCGCGCAAACGCCCGTGATGTTTCCCGCAGATAATCGCCATTCTTCTGGAATTTTTGCGGGCGTCTAATTCGCTTTATTGTGAAATGAGGTGAACATTATAGAAAATTTAAGCAAACCGTTCATAACGTGTCTTGCCTGAGCGTGGCTTGCCAGTGGATAAGATTCTGAGTCTTACATAACTGCAAATTGGTACCGACAAGCATGATAACCTTACAAACGGTCTGCTAAAAGTGCTTTTATGCGCTTGCTATTGATAACCTGAAATAAGAGACTTCAACTAGCAAGCAGTTATCGCAGTCCCATATGAGGACACTTTGTAATATGCGAAAAGCGGTAAAAAAAAAAATCACGGATGCAAGTATAAGTTTTCTCACCCGTCGGATGCACTGTAATGCTTAATCCGCAGTCTCCGTGGGATTTGCATGACTTGACATGACAGTTTGATTAAAATACATGGGAAGTCGTGTGAGTGCGAACGAGAGCACATTGTTAAGGGTGAACAAAAAAAAATGCTGACATCAACACTGACATCACGCTGTTCCTCAAAACATGGGGCACTCCCGTTTCCTAGCCTGGTCGATATAGTCGTTTTTCGTTTCTGATAGAACGTACACACTTATCGAGCAGCAGAATCGGTTATTTTATTTTTGGTATCTCCGAAGTAATACATTGGTAGTTTTATTGCGTGACACTTGTCACATTAAATCGCAAACTGCCTTGGAAGGTGTTGAGCATATATCAAACGAGATAATGACGGAAAGAATATGAAAGACGGCATGTTTTATGATAAATTAAACTGAGAAAGGGCATCAATAATTCCCCTCACTTCTGCGGACAAAGCGGGCTGTTCCATGATTTCAGGAACAACCAGATGTCAGTTGAAAAGGGGTGACACCGAGACGAGGAGAGGAGAAATTGGCCACAAAACCCGCACAGTGCTCAATTATTTTGTATTTTCGCACATTTTTTAATTGAACACAAAAAGGCGCTGTGGTGTCGGTTCTTGTGGGGTAGACCCTGCAGGGTTGTACTCTACATCTTTGCAATTACGCAGTCAACGTATTTACAAAGATTAATTACGAAAGTTATTAACGGCTGCGCTATTTACTGATACACCACCACCATTGAGTAGATCCCGCAAGGAACAGATATATTCAACGACTTTGGCGAAAAAAAAAATCAATCGCGGATTTAATAAAATTTAGTCGGTCTTACGTCACGTACCCTGTATATATGACAATGAGCACGCATGTATTTTTAACATATTCATTATTTTGGTACCTAGAACGAGTTAACCCGTAAGGAGAAAGAAAATTTTGGCGAGTTGGGGAATAAAGCAAGTTTAAGCTACATGTCCAAAATGTATGCTCAATGATTGACATGTATTTACACTGCAAGAAACGCGCGTGGTAGTTTGTTCATCTTAATTCCCTTTACCGTTAGAGCGCGTCAAAGTTGACCCGCATAATTGGTTCCGTCGTCACATCGATCTCGAATGAAAATTTGATGAGTTGCGCTTTCACAGAGAACGAAGGACGTTTAAGTCACATGTTCGAAATTCATGTTAGAGGATTGACGACCATCTGCATTATAACAAACACGCGCCGCACTGCGCAAAACGGAGATTCCTGTAGCGGTGAAGTAAGTCGGAGTGCAATGAAAAGTAATCTCCTATTCACATATTAAGTGCACAGGCGATCGCAGAGCATTACCGCAACTAAATCAAACCGAACAGCATGCACTATGACATAGAGCCACTACGGCATCATTCAGCCAAAACGCTGGCGCTCTCGCCCTGCCATTACACTCACAACTCCCTCTACAAAAAATAAAAATAAAAAATAGAAAATACATAAATATAATAATAATAAAAAACACTAAGCAGGCCGCGGATCGAACCACGGCCCTCGAAAGCTATAACCAAAATCGCTGCCAATGGGCCAACACCGCCCGTTGTTGTCACCTTCAAGAATGAAATTACAGATGCTTCGCAGGCAACACTGAGCTTGTCAACACTTCTTTGGTCGTGGGAACAACATTGGAGCGGCCCGCAGTTGGGCACAAAGTTGCAAAGCGTAAGAGACAACTTCACCTTTCATCTCTGACATGGGCATTTTCTGCAGAACCCATTGTTTTGGCCAAGTACGAGAAAAATACCACACCAACGCATTCTGCCACGGAGCCAACACGGCTATAATAAGTCCTCCAGGAACAAAACTGTGACGTTCTTGCGCTTCCATTCCACTTGTACGCCAACGAAGGGCCTCTCACAACAACACCCATGTGTGCGCATTTCTTTCTAAAGCTCAGGGTCAACAGATATTTTAACAAAACCAGATGGGATGCATTGCTTCAATGGAGGCAGTGATTAGCAAAGTACCTCAAAATTATACTGAAAGTAAAGTACCAAGTACCTGGCGTCATTAGTACTTCAAGTACAGTCAAAGTACCCAATTCCAAATGTACTTCAAGTAAAGTACAAAGTACTAGGCAAAGTACTTCAAGTATTCATCAAGTACATTGCGAATTTAATTTTTTTTCACTTTGCATTTCACTGTTTAGTATCTGTGTCTTGCTTTTTGGCAAAACTTTATCCAGCATTCTTGGCAAATGCTCTAAAGCCATAAAGTCCTAGGTTAAGTGCTAACCCGCGAATATGAACTTAATCAGATGACGTAATTTGTGTCATCTTTGATGACATGATTTCCGTTAATCGGCTGTGCTGTCATTATGTATTATACCTTGACTGATCATTATTATACCCTGACTGACATCACCCGCCTAGTGTGGTGTTCCGGTACTAATCTTCTGTTATATCAGGCTAGGAAATTTCAAGGGAAAAAAGTACAAGCCGACGGAGATTATATATTTCTGGGCATTCCATGCTACTTTTTGAAATACAACATGTTTAAAAGAGAATATGAAGAAAGTAAAAAAGGATCAAGCACAGTGTAAGCTATCCTTTTTATACGACTGTGATCTGCAGCAATGTAATTCATGTGACTAATTAAAAAAATGTAAAATGTAAAAATGAAAGCATGTGCGTCTTTCTCCTTCAGAGTGTTCATCATGTAATGCAATCACACATTGTTATATAAAATGATTATTAATTGCCAATGAAGTAAACAACATAAAAAAGCATAGAACGCTGCATTGGGAGAACTTAAATGACAATTGACTAAGTCATTGTGCTGCCGGTTGCAGTGTCATAATGTGTGCGTGTCTTTGCATTCCGTTCGTTTTACATAATCATAGAAGCGTTGATACTTTTTCAACATTTCAAGCCTCTCAACAATAAATTTACTTCAACAAATATGGTCTTTAACAGCACAAAAATCGTTTTTGGTAAAATATCAGACTGGGACTCTTGGTACTGCATCTCACTAAAAGCGCTAAAATGACGACTAGAAGATGAAAACACACAGAATAGCGCTATCTGTGAGTTTTCGTTTTCTTGTTTTCATTTTAGCGCTTTTAGTAGGGTGCATTTTTGATACTCTTTTGTGATTTTTTGTCTGGAGTCCAAGCTTGTTTACTTGAGTACTCGATGGGAAAGTACTCGGAAAAAAGTACTTTAAGTACGGTACAAAGTACACGATAATAAAGTTAATAAAGTACACGATTTAAAATGTACTTAAAGTAAAGTACCAGTAAACGGAAATGTACTTAAAGTACTACTTGAGTACTTGGTATTTCAAGTACTGGTATATGGCCAACACTGAATGGAGGGCAGCGAGTACGCAGGTCAAGTCAACGTTAAGGAGCTGTGTCCCGCACTTCTGGGAATGCTTTGGGAAGTTATTATCAGTGTGTGCAATATAATTACGTAAACATGCACTGTTGTGTTGTCAGATGTTCATAAAACGGAACGGAATTGGCGATAAACAAAAAGTCTACTGCTAAAATTTTCTCAAATACGTTAACACAAACCAATTCATCGAACAGCGACATCTTAATAATTAATATGACAAGAGATAACGCTTCAAAATTCGTGTTCCACCCGCGGGCGCATAATGTACCAACCATGCTCTAAAAACTATATCTAACTCAAGAAATGAGGTCAAAAGCAGTTACTAAATCTAAATAAGCAGAGAAAAGTTCAACTGACGCGTAAAGGAGACTTCCCTGCTGCACGCCGCTGCAATGCGGAGAACCCACTTTGACTGTTTCCGAAATCATCATCTGGGCCAAGTTTGCCGCACAAGGGAACCGGAGAGGATTGAGTGACTCCAGCACTTCTTCTAAATGCTGAATCCCTACAACGCATATCCGCGGGAATATTACAGTGCATCATAGATTACCAGAAATATTAAGCGATGAAATCGTTTCCTTCGTGAAAATCCCCATGCCTCCCATGTATTCAAGGTCCGAAAAGCGGGATGTCTGAGGAACCAAAGGTATTTCATCTATAATGCAATTTTTCGTTTGTATAAGCTTAGAATAGATGTCAAAACGTGTATCTTCGGGAATATTACGATACCTTAGATAGAATAGCTGCTACAGCACTTGTCTATTGTCTTGGCGGCAAGTTTCACTCAATGGCCGCGAGAGGGCGCAAGGCGTCGCTGTCCACCAGAGCCGCTGCTGTCCACGAAAGCTGGGAATGAGGTGTGAATGCGCCACGCACAGCGGTTGCAGCGCTCTCAAACGCGCTGTCAACTAAATGAGTTTACGTATTATATGAGGCAGAGCCGTGCACGTGCCCCCGACGGGGCCCGACAAAATACGCCAGCACCGCGAGCAGCGCCGGGCCTGGGCCGACAAACATGTTTCCAAGAGTTCGGGTTACGCAGCTAATTCGGCACGATGGAGGACTATTGGTTCATATCATCACGGGCTTGCCTCATTTCTGTGCATATACTCGAAAAAAAAAAAAGCAAAGAACGCTGCATTATTCGAGCCTCTCAACCTTCTGAAAGCCACTTCACATTGCTCCTGACTCCTCACATATTTCACAGTGACATGCGCAAAGCTTGGTGAAAGGGTGAGGATTGGGAGAAGCAGTTTGTCGACAAAATCCTCTACCTCCAGAAAAACTTGTAGTGTAACGATAACGCGCTTGCCGTCGTGCGTTTTGGACTTGATTTGGTCTCGTCCTGCAGCGTTGTTGTATGGGCCTTGTCTCCTCTTCTTATCAATGTACTTACAAATTTGTCTGATAAGCGCTAGAAACGCGTTAGTCACGGCTGTAAATGCTAGGCCGGGCTCCATTCACTGAGTCCCCTTGCCGAGCCGGGCGCGTCTCTACTCCACCAGGGCGGGCCGTATAAAACCTGGAAGGCCCCCTGCCGTGGTCGAGTTGGGTCGAAACGGCCGTCTTCGGCTGGGAGTGCACGATCAACTTGTAAACATATTCTCCAGGTGCAATCACAGAGCTTCGGCTAATTTCCTTTTGTATATACACTTGCTGGCTTGCACTGCGGCCTCCACAGGTGTAGCTGTCAGAGTGCAACAGTGATGTCTCGCTAAGACATGGACGAAGATGGCTTTCTCATTTTCCATAGATGATGACCACGTCTCCTTTCAATAAGCTGGCCCTTGATATATTGGACAAGAGCCCCTTGATAACGCGGTCCGTCCCCGGCTAGGCCGTGTCCTTGAATGCGCGGCCAATAAAAGGGTCGCTGGGGCAGTATCCTTTCCGGGGCAGTATCCTGTTCCCGGGAACATTTTCTATTCAGAACTGTGTATTGAAGGCACTATCAGGTCTGCTGGTGCAGCATTGGTCCTGACGGCGGTCCTGACATATTGGCGTCTGACGTGACGAAAACAATTGAAGAAAGAAATGAAGTGAGGGGAGGAAAAACATTTGCCGATAAGGGTGAGTTGAGGAAAATATATATCGAGAAGTTGGGGTGACGTCAAGAATAATTTCTAGGAAGAGGTTGAGGTGAGGTGATGAAAAATTACATGGAGAAGTTGTGGTGAGGTGAGGTGAAGAAAATTACCTCAAGAGAAGTTCAGGTGAGGTGAGGAAAATTACGTGATGCTGAGTTGAGGTGAGGTGGAGAAAATTATCATGCAAAGGTTTAGGAGAGATGAGATGAGGAAAATATTTTCAGAAAAGGATAGGATGAGATGAGGTGAGGAAAACTTTCCGGGATAATCTTGAGGTGAGGCGAGGCGAGGAGAAAAATTTGGGCGGAAAGTGAGGTCAGGGCAAAAATGATGAGGACATCTGCCCACATCTGCATCATAGATAACCATTGTAGAGAGCCAGTAGCAGTAACTTCCTCAGTGCGATACGGGTGTCCGCTATCCCCGTTGTTATTCGACATGTACATTGAGCCGCCGTGGCAAAATATCATATAGAATACCAACATGAAAGGTTGCAGTTGAGTGGAGTTGAAGTTAAAGTGTTAGTGTACGCTGATCATCTGGCATTTTTAACCCAGGACAAGAAGAGGGTTACTGCAGTGACGAACGGAATTAACAAGCTCTGCGAAGCGTCTGGTACAAAGATGAACAAGGAAGATTCCGTTGGAATATGGGAAGGGATGTGCGGGTCGACACGAGAACTGTTTGAGGGAATTACATGCCGAACTGCACCGGCTACGTACCTCGGTGTATCCCTGTGCACCACATGAATGTGACCCCTGTTTGGAAGGAAGTCTCTACGAATATACGATGTGATACAAACATCATAAAGCAAAGTCAAGTTTCAATTTTTCAACGTGCTACTGTGTGCAACGTCTTTTTTATCTACAAACCGATATATCCGTTAAATGTCGTCCAGTGCTGGTGCTAAAAAAAGCTGTTCCACCGTACACTTGTTGTGCTCATATGCAACTCATTTCAGTCATTGCTAAGGGATAATATATTTAGGACGGTCGAAGATGGAAGGCTCGGCTCATGTGAGTTAAACAGCTCATCATGAGGCCGGGCTTTTACAGGGCAGCAAACACACACTTCTCAAAGGGGGGGGGGGGGGGATATGTTTACGATGGAGGAAATGTTAGCCGTGCACTACGGTGGCTTGCTATTCCCAGCAAATAAAACTAAAACGGAATTGCTCACAGTTCACCCAGAAGGCCACAGAGTCGCAGGAACGGAAGACGTGCCTCAGTCACCTAACTCTGTTGTGTGGTACCAAACAGCATAGCTAGGGAAAAGTCCGAATGCTGAGGCGAGTGATGCGCGACTGCAGTAGAAGGCGGTGTTGGCGGTAGGGGGTGCATTGGAGCTGCATGTGTGGAACGTCTCCTTCGACATGACAGGTGGGTGACGCTTTTCACTTACTATTAAAATATATACCAAGTGTCAAATAATGGTACGTCCTAAACTTCTCAGCCAAAATTCTAATTGGCAGTTAACTCTGATCATGCTAGGAGGAGAACACCTGATTTAATAGTGCACGTTCCTCGTCCTCCGTGTTACCCCCCCCCCCAAAAAAAAAAAAAAAAAAGAAGAAGAGGAAGAAAAGAAAACGCAATGAGCGTTGCTATCCCCTGTGCGAGTCCGCCATAGGAAATTAAACACAACAGCAAAAATGTTGCAGCGCAATGCACGTACTGCGACTAATTTCGCCTACGGCGACATTCCGATGGAGGCAAGTTGATCTCATTGAACTGGATCGTGAACCGAATCGTTTAGAATTAACCGGTTTGAATCGCTATAGTTGCCTTCCGGAACTGAACCGGAACTGAACCGGCCTGCGCATTGCCCAGCTCACGGAGGTCTGCATGAGCTGTGCGAGCTGCTTCGAGCTTTTCTCTTGTTCGCTCTTTGTTTGACGTCGTATAGCAGGATGCAGAGCAGGCCTTCGTGTGTGATGCTGTGTGATATGGGGCGCAGGCCTGATGCTATCTAGGAGCTGTTGAATGGGGCCACAAGTGCGATATATGAAACGGGAGCGGACCCTGCATATGGTGGAAACTGTTGGCGGAAGGATTGATGACGAGGTTTTTGCGTGCATTGCCCTTGTTGTGCGTTCGACTCCGTAGAGGAACAAAAACCCGAGTCGAGCTGCTGCTGTAAGAGAGAGCTGTTTATTGTACGAGTACCAAGTGCGGACTGACCTTACACAAAGCCCGCCAAAAAAGATAAACAAGGGTGGGAATATGAGAAGCGAAAGCCTCGAACTCGCCGTGCGAAGACGCGGTGTGAAGATAGCCAACGGCTGGGCTCGAATGCTAGATACCTCACAGCCCTTACATTAACGAGATTTCTACATGGTTCTAATTTTTTTAGGTCAGTTGATCAAAGTGCCGTGCAACAGAGCATCACTCGCGCTTTGGGGTGGGGTGGGATGAGCGCCGTTAATCAACCACCAGTTTCGTTATGCCGCCCGTCCCAAGGTATTTGGAAAAATGTATGCGACACATGTTGCACCCCACTGAAATGCTCCACCTATCGCTCTACCCCTCCTCAAAGAAGAAATGAAATAAAAAAAAGGTTGCGAGAGGGCAGGCTAGGAAGTAAAACAAATAACCACTAAATCTGCATCTACTGCTGAAATTGTTAGGTGTTTGAGAGAGACTACGCTCCTGTCCAGAAGGTAACTTAAACATTGTTAATGTTGTCTCGTACAGAATGAACGGGTTCCGAACCGGTTTTTTGCGCTCGTGTTTCCTTTGGGTGCGTTGAAGCAGACGACAAGCGCCCGGGTGCTTGAAATTTCCCATGAGCTATTTCCTGTTGAGTGCCGGCAGACGATCTTCGAAGTGTGGGCTGAGAAGCAAAATTCGGATTTGCTATGTTACCCAATGCTGGCCATTTCGGAAAGTGTGATATTTTTATAACTGTAATGATCCTTTTTTATTAGTGGACAACTTTCACACGAATATCGGCGGTTATTTTTGGAAAATGCAGTGCTGTAATGCACACATCTTGACGGTGAACAGCTCTTATGGCGTCTCTTACAAATTCCCATTTTTTCTATTTGATTCGCTGTTACAAAGAAAAGTCTTCACAACCGTTGTTGTTTCCTCCAACGTTGCTACAGGTTCAAACTAAGTGGCCATGTCCTCCGACTGTGTAGTGAACTATAGGAAATCTGTCAAGCAAAGTTCGCATTTCTTACCTCACAATTGTGAAGCGCATGCTGGATTTACTCATCTTCATGATAATTGACACGGACGTTGGGGAGCTAGATGTTTTTTTGTTTTTTTTTTTCGATGAGTTAGCTGCTCAATACATATCTCAGTTATGATGAACTTCAGCAAATTCAGCATGCGCTGCACACTGATGGGGTAAGAAAGCGGCCGTTATTTGGCAAATTTCCGTGTTCAGATCGTAAAAAATGACATAATAAAACTTCGATTAGATGGCATTCGCATCAGGGGGTGGCACAAGGCTGGTAACAACAAATACTGTGGACCGCGTAATTCTAGGCGGCGCAGTTTTTTATTACAATTTAATGACACCTTTTCTGTGACGCCGGGTACGTGCATATGGCAGTAGAGGATCTATCGAAGCACGTGTTTTTCCTCGCGAAGGTTCCTGGAAAGTATCTGATAAACGCGACTAAGCGGGACTCCAGGGCCACATCTGATTCAGCGTAAAAGTAGACGTTTGCTGCGCACTTTTCGCTGTGTGATCAACATTCGTCGCGAGAGGGTCCGAAAGATATAACGGAATTTCGCTAAATTTTGCTGCTCTCCACGAAATGGCTTCCCAACATGTGTTTTGAATGCTCGGAAGAGCATTTCATGAGGTCGTACGTTCAGGGACGCTTCCAATAGGCTCTCGCATGTTTACGCGTGGAACCACATCTGGTTTCACTGCAGTTCCCGAAACATCTGCGCATAGCAACGAGCGTAGTTTAAAGCTTTAGCGAATCCCTATAGAGAAAGTGTGTGCGCACAGTGGAACTTGTGTTCTATTTGAATGTCACGCAAATGTTTCCTCAACTCATGCTACCGCTGTGACGAAGAAATACTCACAGGTCGGGTCAGGTTTCGGTTTCAGTCGCTTACGCATTGCTCCACTACATCCAACGTACTCGTATACCCCTATAGCGTGATCTTACCTCGAAAATGCCACAACTGAAGAAGGTCAAGTTTCATCTTCGATGCAATTGAAAGTTCACAAATATGCAGCATATCGCTGTCACCACACCACGTGCGGAAGAGAATATTCTTTAATATGGCGCTTCCATCAACACATAGAAGTGTCAGTATTCAAGGAGCTCAGATGACACTTTTTATCTTTTCACTTATCAGGCCATCTTTTTTTTCAAGCCAATCCATTAACCTGCCTATTAAAATGCACCATGGGAAGTGATTCATTCAACAGATGTATAAACATCGCAGAATTTGTTTTTAAAAATCGCGATCGTGCACCCCGCTGGTTGGTTTAGAGAAACATCGTCTGCTATTTTTCACTCGAAACGGCGCCGTAAGCCACAGTGGTTGAGGAAGTATTTCTTTTCGCTTTTTTCTTTTATTTGTCAGGTACTGCAAACAAACATTGGGTCACAGACACCGTTCGAGGCATGGTTCAAGGTGAGACCGTGAGATTGTTGAGGCCAGCCTCATTGAGAAGTCACTGAACAACGTTAGTTTAAAAGTCCGTCAATCTGTCCCCGCTCAAGCTCGCTTTTGTCTCGCGCTCCCTTCCGGAGTAGGTGGGTTGTGCAAATAAACTTCAGTTGCCAGTTGAACGCTGGTCTGTCTGTGTCTGTTTTCTATCGCGTTCCTTATCGTGATGATTGTTACTGCTGTTCTGTTGTGTGGCGGCAATGATTATGAACACAGCGGAACACTAAGCGTTGCTTCAGTTCACGCATCAAAACGATAGCCGCATCATTATGGTCACTAATTCGCCCGTCGTTTCGATTAGCAACTTTGTTAGTCATTCAGTTGATGTCTCATTCAGCTGGAGGTGTGTTCTTGCCGACACGTTGTCAGACACATTTCAGTGAAATCTATTTCAATGCCGTCGCTGGCACGTCGCGGCAGCAGACGTTGACCACAGATCAACTGTTGACCATCCATTGACTGTGTCAAAGACCAACAGAGCAGGCGATGCCATAAAACCACCGCAATTTATTATCAACTCATCAATCACCGAGGTGAAGAACGGGAATTAGCCAAGGCAGGCTACAAGCATGGACGACACAAACACGCGAGTTGTTTGATTTCATCCGAGCTGACCCGGCGCCTTTTGTTTAGTGACCTACAACGCCGGTTAAGTTTGCACCCGCCGTCATGTAAGGTGACCGTACGGGGTACAGCTCATCTTTCTGCATCTCTGCAGAGTCCCAATTTCCCACTCTGAAAGTGGCTACGATTGTCGATATTCCACAGGTACTTGGAAGTCCTGCATTACTCACCACTTGGCAGGGAGGAAGCAACGAAAACGAAACAAGAAAACAGGTCACCGCTGACCGCGACAGAAGCTCGGTCGCCCCTTTGAACCGTAATGACATCACCGATGACGTTTTCTCCTCCTCCTCCTCGTTTTATTCTGCGGAGTGAGTCGAGCGGGAACGCGCACGGCGATGTTCGAGTGTCAACATGAACATGATTAAGAACGCAGAGGGACAAGGACAACACACACACGGATGCGTTCAACTACAGGTTTTCTCGCTCAATTTAATCCAATGGTCACTCAATTTAATCCTGTGGTCACTCATTTTAATCCCATGGTCACTGAAATTAATCCAATGGTCACTGAATTTAATCCTATGGTCAACCAAATTAATCCAGTGGTCAGCCAATTTAATCCGTCCCATATCATTGCATCTGCCGCCATTGAATCTGTATAACCCAGTAATTTATGACTACTGCTGCACGATAAGGAGATAAATTGCGAGTACTTGGTCATTTGTTACATTGGTATTGCGTCGTGAGTTATGACAATGCAGGATTTTATGAGCTTTTCATGACTATAACCTACATTATGGACTATAACTGGACTATTTCGGAGTAACCTCATTGCAGAGAGTATAGTACGATGATCTATGACTATGTGGAATTTTATGGGCTTTTCATGACTAAACCCTTCATTATATACTGTTACTGCACTATTTCTGGCTACTCTTGTTGGAAATTGAATAATGTCATGACTTATGACTATGCGGGGCTTTATGAGCTTTTGATGACTATAACCTACACTATAGACTATGACTGGACTATTTCGGACTACCCTTGTCGCAAATGGTATAATGACATGAATTATGACTATGCGGGATTATATGAGCCTTTCATGACTATAACCTACATTATAGACTATGACTGGACTATTTCGGACACTACCCTTGTCGGAAATGGTATAATGAGCTGAATTATGACTATGCGAGGTTTTATGAGCTTTTCATGACTATAACGTACATTATAGACTATAGCTGGACTATTTCGGAGTAACCTCATTGCAGAGAGTATAATACCATGATCTATGACTATGTGGGATTTTATGGGCTTTTCATGACTCAAACCTGCATTGCATACTGTGATTGCACTATTTTGGACTACTCTTTCTGGAAATTGAGTAATGTCATGACTTATGACTATGCGAGGTTTTATGAGCTTTTGATCACTATAACCTACATTATAGACTAGACTATTTCGGACTACCCTTGTCGGAAATGGTATGATGACATGAATTATGACTAGGCGGGACTTTATGAGCTTTTGATAACCATAACGCACATTATAGGCCATGACTGGACTATATCGGACCACCCTTGTCGGAAATGCTATAATGACATGAATCATGACTATGCGGGACTTCATGAGGTTGTCATGACTATAACCCACTTTATAGACTATAACTGGACTATTTCGGAGTAACCTCATTGCAGAGAGTATAATACCATGATCTATGACTATGTGGGCTTCTCATGACTCAAATCTGCATTGCATACTGTGACTGCACTATTTTGGACTACTCTTTCTGGAAATTGAGTAATGTCATGACTTATGACTATGCAAGGTTTTATGAGCTTTTGATGACTATAACCTACATTATAGACTATGACTGGGCTATTTCGGACTAACCTTCTCGGAAATGGTATAATGACATGAATTATGACTATGCGGGACTTTATGAGCTTATGATGGCTATAACCTACATTATAGACTATGACTGGACTATTTCGGACTACCCTTGTCGGAAATGGTATAATGACCTGAATTATGACTATGCGAGACTTCATGAGCTTTCATAGCAATAGGTCATGGCATTAGACCATTTCCAACAAGGAGAGCTCGAACTGATCCGGTGGTAGCCTATAATGCAGGTTATAGTCATGAGAACTCATACAATCCCCAAATAGTCATATGTCATGACAGTATTCAATTTCCAACAAGAGTAGTCCGAAATAGTTCAGTCATAGTATACAATGCAGATTTTAGTCATGACAAGCTCATCCGAATTAGACTAGGCCACTCCAAAATAGTTCAGATATAGTCCATAATGAAGGTTATAGTCATGAAAAGCTAATAAAGTATGGCATAGTCATAATTCATGTCATTATACCATTTCCGACAAGGGTAGTCCAAAATAGTCCAGTCATAGTCTATAATGTAGTTTATAGTCATAAAAGGTCATAAAATCCCGCATAGTAACAAGTCATGACACTATTCAATTTCCAGGAAGAATAGTCCGAAATAGTTCAGTCATAGTATACAATGCAGGTTTTAGTCATGAAAAGTTCATAAAATCCCATATAGTCATAGATCATGATATTATACTCTCTGCAATGGGAAACTCCGAAATCGTCGTTATAGTCTATAATTTAGGTTATAGTCATGAAAAGCTCATAAAGTCCTGGATAGTCCTAATTCATGTCATTATACCATTTCCGACAAGGGTAGTGTCCGAAATAGTCCAGTCATGGTCTATCATGTAGGTTATTGTCGTCATAATTCATGTCATTATGTCATTTCCGACAAGGGTGGTCCGAAATAGTCCAGTCATGGCCCATAATGTACGTTATAGTTATCAAAAGCTCATAAAGTCCCGCCTAGTCATAATTCATGTCATCATACCATTTCTGACAAGGGTAGTCCGAAATAGTCCAGTCATAGTCTATAATGTAGGTTATAGTCATAAAAAGCTCAAAAATCCCGCGTAGTCATAAGTCATGAAATTATTCAATTTCCAACAAGAGTAGTCCGAAATAGTTCAGTCATAGTATACAATGCAGGTTTTAGTGATGACAAGCGTGTAAAATCTCACATAGTCATAGATCATGGTATTACACTCTCTGCAATGAGGTTACTCCGAAATAGTCCAGTTATAGTCTATAATTTAGGTTATAGTCATGAAAAGCTCATAAAGTCCCGGATAGTCATATTTCATGTCATACCATTTCTGACAGGGGTAGTGTCCGAAATAGTCCAGTCATGGTCTATTATGTAGGTTATCGTCATGAAAAGCTCATTAAGTCCCGCATAGCCATCATTCATGTCATTATACCATTTCCGACAAGGGTGGTCTGAAATAGTCCAGCCATGGCCTATAATGTAGGTTATATTTATGAAAAGCTCATAAAATCCCGCGTAGTCATAAGTCATAACATTATTCAATTTCCAACAAGAGTAGTCCGAAATAGTTCAGTCATAGTCTATAATGTAGGTTATAGTCATAAAAAGCTCAAAATCCCGCGTAGTCATAGATCATGGTATTATACTCTCTGCAATGAGGTTGCCCCGAAATAGTCCAGTTATAGTCTATAAAGTGGGTTATAGTCATGAAAACCTCATGAAGTCCCACATAGTCATGATTCATGTCATTATAGCATTTCCGACAAGGGTGGTCCGATATAGTCCAGTCATGGCCTATCATGTGCTTTATGGTTATCAAAAGCTCATAAAGTCCCGCCTAGTCATAATTCATGTCATCATACCATTTCCGACAAGGGTAGTCCGAAATAGTCTAGCCTATAATGTAGGTTATAGTCATAAAAAGCTCATAAAAATCCCGCGTAGTCATAAGTCATGAAATTATTCAATTTCCAACAAGAGTAGTCCGAAATAGTTCAGTCATAGTATGCAAGGCAGGTTTTACTCATGAAAAGCGAGTAAAATCCCACATAGTCATACATCATGGTATTACATTCTCTGCAATGAGGTTCCTCCGAAATAGTCCAGTTATAGACTATAATTTACGTTATATTCATCAAAAGCTCATGAAGTATCGCATAGTTGTGATTCATGTCATTATACTATTTCCGACAAGGTTGGTCCGAAATAGCCCGGTCATAGTATATCATGTAGGTTATATTCATAAAAAGCTCGAAATACCGCATAGTCATAAGTCATGACATTATTCAATTTCCAACAAGAGTAGTCCGAAATAGTTCAGTCATAGTCTATAATGTAGGTTATAGTTATAAAAAGCTCAAAATCCCGCATAGTCATAGATCATGGTATTATACTCTCTGCAATGAGGTTACCCCGAAATAGTCCAGTTATAGTTTATAAAGTAGGTTATAGTAATGAAAACCTCACGAAGTCCCGCATTGTCATAATTCATGTCATTATACCATTTCCGACAAGGGTGGTCCGAAATAGTTCAGTCATGAACTATAATATACGGAATAGTGATGAAAAGCTTATAAAGTCTCGCATAGTCATAACTCATGGCGCAATACCTATGTAATAAATGACCAAGTACTTGAAATTTATCTCCTTATCGTGCAGCAGTAGTCATAAATTACTGGGTTATACTGATTCCAAAGGCGACAGATGCAATAATATGGGTCGGATTAAATTGGCTGACCACTGGATTAATTTGGTTGACCATAGATTGATAGACTATAGGATTAAGTTCAGTGACCATGGGGGATTAAAATGAGTGACCACAGGATTAAACTGAGCAAGAAAACCTGTAGTCCTTGTCCCTCTGCGTTCTTAATCATGTTTTGTCCCAGCCAACACGCTCTACACGTTCTCGCATGTTCGAGTCTGTTTTTTTCTACGAAAAATATTGCACACAGAGAAAATATGTGTGTTAATCATAAAGTTAAGTTGCCTGTCTTCACAATGCGTTTCGAATTTGATTTTTTTAGATGGCTTTCTGCGCTCCTTTAAATCGATTGGCCTCAACCGTAGAACGGTTGCAAGCCAAATACTCATGACCGGAACTCAGGGACACCTCCTTTGATGCAGGTTCTGCCTGATAGCAGAAGACCGTGTAGGAAAGCCAACTTGAAAGAAAACTGTGAGGTGAGGAGGAAGGAAGATGGAAAAAAGCGGGGAAGGCGAGAAAGGGAATTTGTACATAAGATATCGCGCGCGGAGCCTGGCTATCAGCAGCAATTGCAAACGCAGAATGAAAACGTGATGATCAGCTGTGATAACTTTTGCCTTTCTTTGCTGTACTGCTGGTCGGAATTCTGGGCTGCTACTCGTAGCTTGTGGAACGGGATGACAGGCACTCGTAAGGCTGGTTAATATCCATTTTTATTCTCTCTGTGGGAAATGGTGATGCCGTCTACGATGAGAAATGTGCGTCCTGGGACGAATACTAAGGGGACTGTGCCGGTGTATGTGTGACAGCGTTGGAAGAAAACCTCAGAAATTACACTGCACTTCACTTTGTTACTTGTACCTTGTTACTGCGTTATCACTGTATCATACACTCCTGTTTGTTCTTGGTCTTATCATGAGGACATTTCAATGCTTAATTCCAAATTTTGCGTGTTACAGACTCTTCCCGCCACCAGCAAGAAGGTTTGTCGGTTACCAACACCCTCCCCTTAAAAAATGAAAATAAACAAACAAACAAGCGGAAGAGTGCTTATTTTCAGAACATCTATAGGTGGCAGCAGAGTCACGTTAGACACAAAAAGTGATTGATAAACCAACATCTCCTAGATAGCGTCCTTTCGATAGGCCTTTCCTGCTTTGCGATCTGCTTCGAGCTTTCTTTTCGTTCCCTCTTTCATTTACTTCAATGCAGCATCCACAATAGTAACAGCGGGCCTTCCTGCGTGACGTATGGCGCGGGCCTTCCCCTTATCTTGGAGGTGTTGACTGTTGAATAAACTCTGCTCAAATAAGTCGAGAAACCGAGAAAATGGAAGAAAGGTGCAACCCCAAACTGTGGTGATAAGATGGCAGGGCGCAACGGACGTCATATCAAAGTTTCCTTTCACCGCACCAAGAGTGGAGTCGCGCAAACGCCCGTGATGTTTCCCGCAGATAATCGCCATTCTTCTGGAATTTTTGCGATCGTCTAATTCGCTTTATTGTGAAATGAGGTGAACATTATAGAAAATTTAAGCAAACCGTTCATAACGTGTCTTGCCTGAGCGTGGCTTGCCAGTGGATAAGATTCTGAGTCTTACATAACTGCAAATTGGTACCGACAAGCATGATAACCTTACAAACGGTCTGCTAAAAGTGCTTTTATGCGCTTGCTATTGATAACCTGAAATAAGAGACTTCAACTAGCAAGCAGTTATCGCAGTCCCATATGAGGACACTTTGTAATATGCGAAAAGCGGTAAAAAAAAAAAACACGGATGCAAGTATAAGTTTTCTCACCCGTCGGATGCACTGTAATGCTTAATCCGCAGTCTCCGTGGGATGTGCATGACTTGACATGACAGTTTGATTAAAATGCATGGGAAGTCGTGTGAGTGCAAACGAGAGCACATTGTTAAGGATGAACAAAAAAAAATGCTGACATCAACACTGACATCACGCTGTTTCTCAAAACATGGGGCACTCCCGTTTCCTAGCCTGGTCGATATCGTCGTTTTTCGTTTCTGATAGAACGTACACACTTATCGAGCAGCAGAATCGGTTATTTTATATTTGGTATCTCCGAAGTAATACATTGGTAGTTTTATTGCGTGACACTTGTCACATTAAATCGCAAACTGCCTTGGAAGGTGTTGAGCATATATCAAACGAGATAATGACGGAAAGAAGATTAAAGACGGCATGTTTTATGATAAATTAGACTGAGAAAGGGCGTCAATAATTCCCCTCACTTCTGCGGACAAAGCGGGCTGTTCCATGATTTCAGGAACAACCAGATGTCAGTTGAAAAGGGGTGACACCGAGACGAGGAGAGGAGAAATTGGCCACAAAACCCGCACAGTGCTCAATTATTTTGCATTTTTGCACATTTTTTAATTGAACACAAAAAGGAGCTGTGGTGTCGGTTCTTGTGGGGTAGACCCTGCAGGGTTGTACTCTACATCTTTGCAATTACGCAGTCAACGTATTTACAAAAAATAATTATGAAAGTTAATTAACGGCTGCGCTATTTACTGATACACCACCACCATTGAGTAGATCCCGCAAGGAATAGATATATTCAACGACTTTGGCGAAAAAAAAATCTATCGCGGATTTAATAAAATTTAGTCGGTCTTACGTCACGTACCCTGTATATATGACAATGAGCACGCATGTATTTTTAACATATTCATTATTTTGGTACCTAGAACGAGTTAACCCGTAAGGAGAAAGAAAATTTTGGCGAGTTGGGGAATAAAGCAAGTTTAAGCTACATGTCCAAAATTTATGCTAAATGATTGACATGTATTTACACTGCAAGAAACGCGCGTGGTAGTTTGTTCATCTTAATTCCCTTTACCGTTAGAGCGCGTCAAAGTTGACCCGCATAATTGGTTCCGTCGTCACATCGATCTCGAATGAAAATCTGATGAGTTGCGCTTTCACAGAGAACGAAGGACGTTTAGGTCACATGTTCGAAATTCATGTTAGAGGATTGACAACCAACTACATTATAACAAACACGCGCCGCACTGCGCAAAACGGAGATTCCTGTAGCGGTGAAGTAAGTGGGAGTGCAATGGAAAGTAATCTGCTATTCACATATTAAGTGCACAGGCGATCGCAGAGCATTACCGCAACTAAATCGAACCGAACAGCATGCACTATGACATAGAGCCAGTACGGCATCATTAAGCCAAAACGATGACGCTCTCGCCCTGCCATTACACTCACAACTCCCTCTACAAAAAAATAAAAATAAGAAATAGAAAATACATAAATATAATAATAATCAAAAACACTAAGCAGGCCGGGGATCGAACCACGGCCCTCGAAAGCTATAACCAAAATCGCTGCCAATGGGCCAACACCGCCCGTTGTTGTCACCTTCAAGAATGAAATTACAGATGCTTCGCAGGCAACACTGAGCTTGTCAACACTTCTTTGGTCGTGGGAACAACATTGGAGCGGCCCGCAGTTGGGCACAAAGTTGCAAAGCGTAAGAGACAACTTCACCTTTCATCTCTGACATGGGCATTTTCTGCAGAACCCATTGTTTTGGCCAAGTACGAAAAAAATAGCACACCAACGCATTCTGCCACGGAGCCAACACGGCTATAATAAGTCCTCCAGGAACAAAACTGTGACGTTCTTGCGCTTCCATTCCACTTGTACGCCAACGAAGGCCCCTCACAACAACACCCATGTGTGCGCATTTCTTTCTAAAGCTCAGGGTCAACAGATATTTTAACAAAACCAGATGGGATGCATTGCTTCAATGGAGGTAGTGATTAGCAAAGTAACTCAAAATTATACTGAAAGTAAAGTACCAAGTACCTGGCGTCATTAGTACTTCAAGTACAGTCAGAGTACCCAATTCCAAATGTACTTCAAGTAAAGTACAAAGTACTGGGCAAAGTACTTCAACTATTCATGAAGTACATTGCGATTTTTTTTTTTCACTTTGCATTTCACTGTTTAGTATCTGTGTCTTGCTTTTTGGCAAATGCTCTAAAGCCATAAAGTCCTAGGTTAAGTGCTAACCCGCGAATATGAACTTAATCAGATGACGTAATTTGTGTCATCTTTGATGACATGATTTCCGTTAATCGGCTGTGCTGTCATTATGTATTATACCTTGACTGATCATTATTATACCCTGACTGACATCACCCGCCTAGTGTGGTGTTCCGTTATTAATCTTCTGTTATATCAGGCTAGGAAATTTCAAGGGAAAAAAGTACAAGCCGACGGAGATTATATATTTCTGGGCATTCCATGCTACTTTTTGAAATACAACATGTTTAAAAAAGAATATGAACAAAGTAAAAAAGGATGAAGCACAATGTAAGCTATCCTTTTTATACGACTGTGATCTGCAGCAATGTAATTCATGTGACTAATTAAAAAAACGTAAAATGTAAAAATGAAAGCATGTGCGTCTTTCTCCTTCAGAGTGTTCATCATGTAATGCAATCACACATTGTTATATAAAATGATTATTAACTGCCAATGAAGTAAACAACATAAAAAAAGCATAGAACGCTGCATTGGGAGAACTTAAATGACAATTGACTAAGTCATTGTGATGCCGGTTGCAGTGTCATAATGTGTGCGTGTCTTTGCATTCCGTTCGTTTTACATAATCATAGAAGCGTTGATACTTTTTCAACATTTCAAGCCTAGCCTCTCAACAATAAATTTACTTCAACAAATATGGTCTTTAACAGCACAAAAATCGTTTTTGGTAAAATGTCAGACTGGGACTCTTGGTACTGCATCCCACTAAAAGCGCTAAAATGACGACTAGAAGATGAAAACACACAGAATAGCGCTATCTGTGAGTTTTCGTTTTCTTGTTTTCATTTTAGCGCTTTTAGTAGGGTGCATTTTTGATACTCTTTTGTGATTTTTTGTCTGGAGTCCAAGCTTGTTTACTTGAGTACTCGATGGGAAAGTACTCGGAAAAAAGTACTTTAAGTACGGTACAAAGTACACGATAATAAAGTTAATAAGGTACACGATTTAAAATGTACTTAAAGTAAAGTACCAGTAAACGGAAATGTACTTAAAGTACTTCTTGAGTACTTGGTATTTCAAGTACTGGTATATGGCCAACACTGAATGGAGGGCAGCGAGTACGCAGGTCAAGTCAACTTTAAGGAGCTGTGTCCCGCACTTCTGGAAATGCTTTGGGAAGTTATTATCAGTGTGTGCAATATAATTACGTGAACATGCACTGTTGTGTTGTCAGATGTTCATAAAACCGAACGGAATTGGCGATAAACAAAAAGTCTACTGCTAAAATTTTCTCAAATACGTTAACATAACCCAATTCATCGAACAGCGACATCTTAATAATTAATATGACAAGAGATAGCGCTTCAAAATTCGTGTTCCACCCGCGGGCGCATAACGTACCAACCATGCTCTAAAAACTATATCTAACTCAAGAAATGAGGTCAAAAGCAGTTACTAAATCTAAATAAGCAGAGAAAAGTTCAACTGACGCGTAAAGGGGACTTCCCTGCTGCACGCCGCTGCAATGCGGAGAAGCCACTTTGACTGTTTCCGAAATTTTATCATCTGGGCCAAGTTTGCCGCACAAGGGAACCGGAGAGGATTGAGTGACTCTAGCACTTCTTCTAAATGCTGAATCTAAAGGTACCCTACAACGCATATCCGCGGGAATATTACAGTGCATCATAGATTACCAGAAATATTAAGCGATGAAATCGTTTCCTTCGTGAAAATCCCCATACCTCCCATGTATTCAAGGTCCGAAAAGCGGGATGTCTGAGGAACCAAAGGTATTTCATCTATAATGCAATTTTTCGTTTGTATAAGCTTAGAATAGATGTCAAAACGTGTATCTTCGGGAATATTACGATACCTTAGATAGAATAGCTGCTACAGCACTTGTCTATTGTCTTGGCGGCAAGTTTCACTCAATGGCCGCGAGAGGGCGCAAGGCGTCGCTGTCCACCAGAGCCGTATATTAAAAGGGAGTCTGGCCATTAATGGGTCATGCCTATACCTGAAGCTCCACCCACTTTTTCAGCTTTCTGACCAATGGAGTCTTGAAATATGGGGCGCTATCAATCAACCTATCCTCACTATTTGTCCCCCTATCCAACATGGGCAGCGCCATTTTGGGTGGCAAGTGGATTGGATGTGATTGAAATGAATACCTCTCGCAATCTGCAGAACTAGTGGATTTTTAGTGCAAATTTGATGAGCGCCACCTAGGGAGCGTAAGGCACGTCGGGAGTTGTCGTCTGCTGCCGTCGTTGCACCGCTGCCGTTAGAACTACCTGCTGAGACAAATTCTGTCGTCAGAATGATTTTTAAACAAATCTACATGAATAGTTGGAATATAAAAGGCAAGAATGTTTATATTCATGAAATACAGCAATTAAATATAAGATTGTACAGCACAGTGCCGTTTTTGTTATGATTTGGCTGTGATCGCCGTGCTCACTAGGCCTAACATCGGCAACAAAACGTATTATTTTCGATTAGATATCGATGGATGAGCGTAAGTTGAAACTGATTTCCGAGAAACGTATATGAGAATGTGCATTTGCAGGGTAAAATCAGAGTAGTCTGTGAAAAAATTTTGTCACGAAATCCCCGCTTCACTGTGTTTGTTTTCGACGCCATTTTGGGTGGCAGTATGGTGCCATGGCGACCCCCTTGGTAAAAAATCAAACCAATCAGAGGAGCGAGACTGTGATTGACAGGTCGAGCCTCTTTTTGTGACTCCTCCCAATGGCCAGACTCCCTTTCAATTTACGGCTCTGCTGTCCACGAAAGCTGGGAATGAGGTGTGAATGCGCCACGCACAGCGGTTGCAGCGCTCTCAAACGCGCTGTCAACTAAATGAGTTTACGTATTATATGAGGCAGAGCCGTGCACGTGCCCCCGACGGGGCCCGACAAAATACGCCAGTACCGCGAGCAGCGCCGGGCCTGGGCCGACAAACATGTTTCCAAGAGTTCGGGTTACGCAGCTAATTCGGCACGATGGAGGACTATTGGTTCATATCATCGCGGGCTTGCCTCATTTTTGTGCATATACTCGAAAAAAAAAGCAAAGGACGCTGCATTATTCGAGCCTCTCAACCTTCTGAAAGCCATTTCACATTGCTCCTGACTCCTCACATATTTCACAGTGACATGCGCAAAGCTTGGTGAAAGGGTGAGGATTGGGAGAAGCAGTTTGTCGACAAAATCCTCTACCTCCAGAAAAACTTGTAGTGTAACGATAACGCGCTTGCCGTCGTGCGTTTTGGACTTGATTTGGTCTCGTCCTGTAGCGTTGTTGTATGGGCCTTGTCTTCTCTTCTTATCAATTTACTTACAAATTTGTGTGATAAGCGCTAGAAACGCGTAAGTCACGGCTGTAAATGCTAGGCCGGGCTGCGTTCACTGAGTCCCCTTGCCGAGCCGGGCGCGTCTCTACTCCACCAGGGCGGGCCGTGTAAAACCTGGAAGGCCCCGGCCGTGGTCGAGTTGGGTCGAAACGGCCGTCTTCAGCTGGGAGTGCACGATCAACTTGTAAACATATTCTGCAGGTGCAACCACAGAGCTTCGGCTAATTTCCTTTTGTATATACACTTACTGGCTTGCACTGCGGCCTCCACACGTGTAGCTGTCAGAGTGGAACACTGATGTCTCGCTAAGACATGGACGAAGATGGCTTTCTCATTTTCCATAGATGGTGACCACGTCTCCTTTCAATAAACTGGCCCTTGATATATTAGACAAGAGCCCCTTGATAACGCGGTCCGTCCCCGGCTAGGCCGTGTCCTTGAATGCGCGGCCAATAAAAGGGTCGCTGGGGCAGTATCCTTTCCGTAGCAGTATCCTGTTCCCGGGAACATTTTCTATTCAGAACTGTGTATTGAAGGCACTATCAGGTCTGCTGGTGCAGCATTGGTGCTGACGGCGGTCCTGACATATTGGCGTCTGACGTGACGAAAACAATTGAAGAAAGAAATGAAGTGAGGGGAGGAAAAACATTTGCCGATAAGGGTGAGTTGAGGAAAAAATATATCGAGAAGTTGGGGTGACGTCAAGAATAATTTCTAGGAAGAGGTTGAGGTGAGGTGATGAAAAATTACATGGAGAAGTTGTGGTGAGGTGAGGTGAGGAAAATTACGTGATGAGGAGTTGAGGTGAGGTGGGGAAAATTATCACGAAAAGGTTTAGGAGAGATGAGATCAGGAAAATAATTTCAGAAAAGGATAGGATGAGATGAGGTGAGGAAAACTTTCCGGGATAATCTTGAGGTGAGGCGAGGCGAGGAGAAAAATTTGGGCGGAAAGTGAGGTCAGGGCAAAAATGGTGAGGACATCTGCCCACATCTGCATCATAGATAACCATTGTAGAGAGCCAGTAGCAGTAACTTCCTCAGTGCGATACGGGTGTCCACTATCCCTGTTGTTATTCGACATGTACATAGAGCCGCCGTGGCAAAATATCATATAGAATACCAACATGAAAGGTTGCAGTTGAGTGGAGTTGAAGTTAAAGTGTTAGTGTACGCTGATCATCTGGCATTTTTAACCCAGGACGAGAAGACAGTTACTGCAGTGACGAACGGAATTAACAAGCTCTGCAAAGCGTCTGGTACAAAGATGAACAAGGAAGATTCCGTTGGAATATGGGAAGGGATGTGCGGGTCGACACGAGAACTGTTTGAGGGAATTACATAGCGAACTGCACCGGCTACGTACCTCGGTGTATCCTTGTGCACCACATGAATGTGACCCCTGTTTGGAAGGAACTCTCTACGAATATACGATGTGATACAAACATCATAAAGCAAAGTCAAGTTTCAATTTTTCAACGTGCTACTGTGTGCAACGTCTTTTTTATCTACAAACCGATATATCCGTTAAATGTTGTCCAGTGCTGGTGCTAAAAAAAGCTGTTCCACCGTACACTTCTTGTGCTCATATGCAACTCATTTCAGTCAATGCTAAGAGATAATATATTTAGGACGATCGAAGATGGAAGGCTCGGCTCATGTGAGTTAAACAGCTCATCATGAGGCCGGGCTTTTACAGGGCAGCAAACACACACTTCTCAAGGGGGGGGGGGGGGATATGTTTACGATGGAGGAAATGTTAGCCGTGCACTACGGCGGCTTGCTATTCCCAGCAAAGAAAACTAAAACGGAATTGCTCACAGTTCACCCAGAAGGCCACAGAGTCGCAGGAACGGAAGAAGTGCCTCAGTCACCTAACTCTGTTGTGTGGTACCAAACAGCATAGCTAGGGAAAAGTCCGAATGCTGAGGCGAGTGATGCGCGACTGCAGTAGAAGGCGGTGTTGGCGGTAGGGGGTGCATTGCATTAGAGCTGCAGGTGTGGAACGTCTCCTTCGACATGACATGTGGGTGACGCTTTTCACTTACTATTAAAATATATACCAAGTGTCAAATAATGGTACGTACCTCCCCCCCCCCCAAAAAAAAAAGGAAGAAAAGAAAAAAAAAACGCAATGAGCGCTGCTATCCCCTGTCCGAGTCCGCCATAGAAAATTAAACACAACAACAAAAATGTTGCAGCGCAATGCACGTACTGCGACTAATTTCGCCTACAGCGACATTCCGATGGAGGCAAGTTGATCTCATTGAACTGGATCATGAAACGAACCGTTTAGAATTAACCGGTTTGAATCGCTATAGTTGCCTTCCGGAACTGAACCGGAACTGAACCCTTGTGGTCGAACTCAAACCGAACCGATAACATTTTCAGTTCGACTCTCTGCAGTTTATACCAAATACTCAACTCTAGCGTTAGGTTGCGTCACATACCGCGTGCGCTCGCTTCCGGGGGTCACGTTCGCGTTACCGATACGGATCGGAATGGGGCAACACCTCTGGATAGTTGAAGGCCTGCGCACGGAGGTCTGCGTGAGCTGTGCGAGCTGCTTCGAGCTTTTCTCTTGTTCGCTCTTTGTTTGACGTCATATAGCAGGATGCAGAGCAGGCCTTCGTGTGTGACGCTGTGTGATATGGGGCGCAGGCCTGATGCTATCTAGGAGCTGTTGAATGGGGCCACAATTGCGATATATGAAACGGGAGCGGACGCTGCATATGGTGGAAACTGTTGGCGGAAGGATTGGTGACGAGGTTTTTGCGGGCATTGCCCTTGTTGTGCGTTCGACTCCGTAGAGGAACAAAAACCCGAGTCGAGCTGCTGCTGTAAGAGAGAGCTGTTTATTGTACGAGTACCAAGTGCGGACTGACCTTACACAAAGCCCGCCAGGAAAGATAAACAAGGGTGGGAATATGAGAAGCGAAAGCCTCGAACTCGCCGTGCGAAGACGCGGTGTGAAGATAGTCAACGGCTGGGCTCGAATGCTAGATATCTCACAGCCCTTACATTAACGAGATTTCTACCTGGTTCTAATTCTTTTTAGGTCAGTTGATCAAAGTGCCGTGCAGCAGAGCATCACTCGCGCTTTTGGGTGGGGTGGGATGAGCGCTGTTAATCAACCACCAGTTTCGTTATGCCGCCCGTCCCAAGGTATTTGGAAAAATGTATGCGACACGTGTTGCACCCCACTGAAATGCTCCACCTATCGCTCTACCCCTCCTCAAAGAAGAAATGAAATAAAAAAAAAGGTTGCGAGAGGGCAGGCTAGGAAGTAAAACAAATAACCACTAAATCTACATCTACTGCTGAAATTGTTAGGTGTTTGAGAGAGACTACGCTCCTGTCCAGAAGGTAACTTAAACATTGTTAATGTTGTCTCGTACAGAATGAACGGGTTCCGAACCGGTTTTTTGCGCTCGTGTTTCCTTTGGGTGCGTTGAAGCAGACGACAAGCGCCCGGGTGCTTGAAATTTCCAATGAGCTATTTCCTGTTGAGTGCCGGCAGACGATCTTCGAAGTGTGGGCTGAGAAGCAAAATACGGATTTGCTATGTTACCCAATGCTGGCCATTTCGGAAAGTGTGATATTTTTATAACTGTAATGATCCTTTTTTATTAGTGGACAACTTTCAACCGAATATCGGCGGTTATTTTTGGAAAATGCAGTGCTGTAATGCACACATCTTCACGGTAAACAGCTCTTATGGCGTCTCTTACAAATTCCCAATTTTTCTATTTGATTCGCTGTTACAAAGAAAAGTCTTCACAACCGTTGTTGTTTCCTGCAACGTTGCTACAGGTTCAAACTAAGTGGCCGTGTCCTCCGACTGTGTAGTGAACTATAGGAAATCTGTCAAGTAAAGTTCGCATTTCTTACCTCACAATTGTGAAGAGCATGCCGGATTTACTCAACTTCATGATAATTGACACGGACGTTGGGGAGCTAGATGTTTTTTTGTTTTTTTTTTTTTTCGATGAGTTAGCTCCTGAATACATATCTCAGTTATGATGAACTTCAGCAAATTCAGCATGCGCTGCACACTGATGGGCTAAGAAAGCGGCCGTTATTTGGCAAATTTCCGTGTTCAGATCGTAAAAAATGACATAATAAAACTTCGATTAGATGGCATTCGCATCAGGGGGTGGCACAAGGCTGGTAACAACAAATACTGTGGACCGCGTAATTCTAGGCGGCGCAGTTTTTTATTACAATTTAATGACACCTTTTCTGTGACGCCGGGTACGTGCAATGGCAGTAGAGGATCTATCGAAGCACGTGTTTTTCCTCGCGAAGGTTCCTGGAAAGTATCTGATAAACGCGACTAAGCGGGACTCCAGGGCCACATCTGATTCAGCGTAAAAGTAGACGTTTGCTGCGCAGTTTTCGCTGTGTGATCAACATTCGTCGCGAGAGGGTCCGAAAGATATAACGGAATTTTGCTAAATTTTGCTGTTCTGCACGAAATGGCTTCCCAACATGTGTTTTGAATGCTCGGAAAAGCATTTCATGAGGTAGTACGTTCAGGGACGCTTCCAATAGGCTCTCGCATGTTTACGCGTGGAACCACATGTGGTTTCACTGCAGTTCCCGAAACATCTGCGCATAGCAACGAGCGTAGTTTAAAGCTTTAGCGAATCCCTATAGAGAAAGTGTGTGCCCACAGTGGAACTTGTGTTGTATTTGAATGTCACGCCAATGTTTCCTCAACTCATGCTACCGCTGTGACGAAGAAATGCTCACAGGTCGGGTCAGGTTTCGGTTTCAGTCGCTTACGCATTGCTCCACTACATCCAACGTACTCGTATACCCCTATAGCGTGATCTTACCTCGAAAATGCCGTTACCTGCAACGTGATTCCAAGTGCCACAACTGAAGAATTCAAGTTTCATCTTCGATGCAATTGAAAGTTCACAAATATGCAGCATATCACGTGCGGAAGAGAATATTCTTTAATATGGCGCTTCCATCAACACCTAGAGGTGTCAGTATTCAAGGAGCTCAGATAGCACTTTCTATCTTTTAACTTATCAGGCCATTTTTTGTTTCAAGCCAATCCATTAACCTGCCTATTAAAATGCACCATGGGAAGTGATTCATTCAACAGATATATCAACATCGGAGAATTTGATTTTAAAAATCGCGATCGTGCACCCCGTTGGTTGGTTTAGAGAAACATCGTCTGCTATTTTTCACTCGAAACGACGCCGTAAGCCACAGCTGTTGCAGAAGTAATTCTTTTCGCTTTTTTCTTTATTTGTCGGATACAGCAAACAAACATTGGGTCACAGACACCGTTCGAGGCATGGTTCAAGGTGAGACCGTGAGATTGTTGAGGCCACCCTCATTGAGAATGTCCCTGAACAACGTTAGTTAAAAAGTCCGTCAATCTGTCCCCGTTCAAGCTCGCTTTTGTCTCGCTCTCCCTTCCGGAGTATGTGGGTTGTGCAAACAAACTTCAGTTGCCAGTTGAACGCTGGTGTGTCCGCGTCTGTTTTCTATCGCGTTCCTTATCGTGATGATTGGTACTGCTGTTCTGTTGTGTGGCGGCAATGATTATGAACACAGCGGAACACAAAGCGTTGCTTCAGTTCACGCTTCAAAACGATACCCGCATCATTATGGTCACTAATTCGCCCATCGTTTCGATTAGCAACTTTGTTAGTCATTCTGTTGATGTCTCATTCAGCTGGAGGTGTGTTCTTGCGGATACGTTGTCAGACACATTTCAGTGAAATCTATTTCAATGCCGTCGCTGACACGTCGCGGCAGCAGACGTTGACCACAGATCAACTGTTGACCATCCATTGACAGTTGCAAAGACCAACAGAGCAGGCGATGCCATAAAACCACCGCAATTTATTATCAACTCATCAATCACCGAGGTGAAGAACGGGAATTAGCCAAGGCAGGCTACAAGCATGGACGACACAAACACGCGAGTTGTTTGATTTCATCCGAGCTGACCCGGCGCCTTTTGTTTAGTGACCTACAACGCCGGTTAAGTTTGCACCCGCCGTCATGTAAGGTGACCGTACGGGGTACAGCTCATCTTTCTGCATCTCTGCAGAGTCCCAATTTCCCACTCTGAAAGTGGCTACGATTGTCGATATTCCACAGGTACTCGGAAGTCCTGCATTACTCACCACTTGGCAGGGAGGAAGCAACGAAAAACAAACAAGAAAACAGGTCACTGCTGACCGCGACAGAAGCTCGGTCGCCCCTTTGAACCGTAATGACATCACCGATGGCGTTTTCTCCTCCTCCTCCTCGTTTTATCCTGCGGAGCGAGTCGAGCGGGAACGCGCACGGCGATGTTCGAGTGTCAACATGAACGTGATTAAGAACGCAGAGGGACAAGGACGACACACACACGGAGGCGTTCAACTACAGGTTTTCTTGCTCAATTTAATCCAATGGTCACTCAATTCAATCCTGTGGTCACTCATTTTAATCCCATGGTCACTGAAATTAATCCAATGGTCACTGAATTTAATCCTATGGTCAACCAAATTAATCCAGTGGTCAGCCAATTTAATCCGTCCCATATCATTGCATCTGCCGCCATTGGAATCGGTATAACCCAGTAATTTATGACTACTGCTGCACGATAAGGAGATAAATTGCGAGTACTTGGTCATTTATTACATTGGTATTGCGTCGTGAGTTATGACTATGCAGGATTTTATGAGCTTTTCATGACTATAACCTACATTATAGACTATAACTGGACTATTTCGGAGTAACCTCATTGCAGAGAGTACGTATAATACGATGATCTATGACTATGTGGAATTTTATGGGCTTTTCATGACTAAACCCTGCATTGTATACTGTGACTGCACTATTTCGGACTACTCTTGTTTGAAACTTAATAATGTCATGAATTATGACTATGCGGGATTCTATGAGCCTTTCATGACTATAACCTGCATTATAGACTATGACTGGACTATTTCGGACTACCCTTGTCGCAAATGGTATAATGACATGAATTATGACTATGCGGGATTCTATGAGCCTTTCATGACTATAACCTACGTTATAGACTATGACTGGACTATTTCGGACACTACCCTTGTCGGAAATGGTATGAGATGAATTATGACTATGCGAGATTTTATGAGCTTTTCATGACTATAACCTACATTATAGACTATAGCTGGAGTATTTCGGAGTAACCTCATTGCATAGCGTATAATACCATGATCTATGACTATGTGGGATTTTATGGGCTTTCATGACTCAAACGTGCATTGCATACTGTGACTGCACTATTTTGGACTACTCTTTCTGGACATTGAGTAATGTCATGACTTATGACTATGCGAGGTTTTATGAGCTTTTGATGACTATAACCTACATTATAGACTATGACTGGACTATTTCGGACTAACCTTGTTGGAAATGGTATAATGACATGAATTATGAATATGCGGGACTGTATGAGCTTTTGATGACTATAACCTACATTATAGTATATGACTGGACTATATCGGACTACCCTTGTTGGAAATGGTATAATGACATGAATTATGACTATGCGGGATTTTATGAGCTTTTCATGACTATAATCTACATTATGGACTATAGCTGGACTATTTCGGAGTAACCTCATTGCAGGGTAGTTTCTTTTTAAATCGAACAACGTATGAAAGTCGTATTTTTTAATTCGCCCGGAAAAAATATATGTTAGAGGACAGTTCAAACGACGCAAATCGCGCCACGTGCGATGCTCGTGCGTGTAGTAGTTCCCGCGTAGGAGAGGGGGAAAGCCGGAGGCTGCTTGGGTGCGCTTTCTTCTGGACCGACTTTGACGGGATCCAGCACCGCTGACTTTATGCCTAGGAACCGGAGGATTTTTGTGATTATAGGCTGCACAATAGACACTGTCGACAGCCACCTACAGAACTCTGAGAGCCACAGATTTTCTGTTAAAAAATGCCAAACTTGGCGTAAACGTTCAAAAAGGCCAAACTTTGTTACCAATTTGCTTCATGACGGAACCTCTGAGAACATCGAGCTTAGTGCCATTCGATAGGACATTGAAAGAACTTTCGTGCTGTACAGAGCTCATTTTTCTCATCCCAGTTGTTTCTGCGTTATTAGCTTGAGAATCACACATGGTAGGCGAAAATTTCTAATGTTGCATCTCAATTTTCTCAAGAATACCATCTTCGATTTCCTTGATTATTTTTCAAAAGGTGGCGTCATGTCTCTACTTTAGACGCCAAGTGAGACAATCTTTTATTTTTGCCTGAGAGACGCGCAGCGATTTTTTTTGTCAGGCAGGGTGCACGAGGCTGCGGCTTTGCGCGCCCCACCCACGAGGACGCGACCTTCAACCTCTTCTTTGCTACATGTGTCCCGCTGACGGAGAAATCAATGACCACACTGCGTGAGCTTGTTGTACTGTCCACGGAGCATCACTTTACGTTTACCCAATGGTCTCTCAGTTCCGTCAGGCTCATTCAAACCGTGGGAGAGTACATGAGTTGCCTGTGCGCCCTTGACGAGAAGCCCCAGTTCGACGAACATACCGACAAAGCAGTGAGAAGAAACGAAGCGCCTCGTAGAGATCTTTATCCACTGGTAACATCTTAGCTTTTGTTTCAGGTTGCCGCCAGTCCCCCAGGCAGTGTGAAAGGCACATCCTTTTCATTGGTAAAAGAACGGAAGTTTCGAAAAACGTAAAATGTGCCCATTGCGAGACCCCTGCAGGTGGTGGCTGCCACCATTGGATTAGCATCATCCGATAGCTTTAGACATGACCTTTCACATGATATAAAGTGACTGGGTTCAAGCGCATTCTTTGTCCGCCTAGTATCGCAAAACCACGAGTGGTACGCGAAAATTTTGCATGTTCGATCTTAATTATTTCTAAAAAGCCGGAATATTTTTCACGATTTATTCCACAGGGGCAGAATTATGCCGGTACTTTGCGCTGCTGGTAAAGTATATTTTCTCTTTTTGATTGAGACGTAGGTCTACCTTTCCGCGGAGCGATTTTTCCACACAGAGGCGCTCTTCGTATGTTTACGAGCGCGTTTTGCTTCGTAGTCTTTGCTTTGAAATTTAATGCCCAGATGTTGCATTATGTACTTATTTTGCACTTATGGTACGTATGTTTATTTTTTCCTTTGGAGACGCAGGGCAATACTTTCGTGGGCGACTTGAACTTCCTATTACGCACTTTCATGGGAGTCGCACGCACGACGTGTGCGTATACGCACGTGCGCATATTCACTATTCTCCCGCACATGTGCTTGAGGCAATACACATACGCACGCTATGAGTCTGTCGTGCGAGTTAATATTAAGAAGACAGAACTACGGCCACAGGGGACAGAAAGTTACAACATCTGAGAATACAAACTTGTGGTCGCGTGGTTGCAGTCGCCTCTTAGCTTGGGCGCAATAAGTGATAGTTCCGAAGGTGTGCATGCTCTCTTTAATTAGTTTTATGCTCCGTAGTGTTATTTCGGAACCACGATGAGTGGTACAAAACCCGTAAGACCACTGTGATGACAGTTGCTGCTCTCAAGTATAACACGTTCGCCCTCACCGAGATGTGTCAGTGTCACCGTGGGAATCAAAATTTCCGACAGAACAACGCACAACTCAAATCCCTCGTTTCCGGTAGCCGTAGGTACCTTAAACCCTCGATGTGGTCTTCAGTATAATCCTTCTGGCATCCATGCGCTTGAACCCATTCACTTTATATCATGTGAAAGGACATGTGTAAAGCTATCGGATGATGCTAATCCAATGGTGGCAGCCACCACCTGCAGGGGTCTCGCAATGGGCACATTTTACGTTTTTCGAAACTTCCGTTTTTCGTTCTTTTACTAATGTAAAGGATGTGACTTTCACACTTCCTGGGGGACTGGCGGCAACCTGAAACAAAAGCTAAGATGTTACCAGTGGATAAAGATCTCTACGAAGCGCTTCGTTTCTTCTCACTGCTTTGTCGGCATGTTCGTCGAACTGGGGCTTCTCGTCAAGGGCGCACAGGCAACTCATGTACTCTCCCACGGTTTGAATGAGTCTGGCGGAACTGGGAGGCCATTGGGTAAACGTAAAGTGATGCTCTGGGGACACTACAACAAGCTCACGCAGTGTGGTCATTGATTTCTCCGTCAGCGGGACACTTGTAGCAAAGAAGAGGTTGAAGGTCTCGTGCTCGTGGGCGGGGCGCGCAAGGCCGCAGCGTCGTGCACCTTGCCTGACAAAAAAAATCGCTGCGCGTCTCTCAGGCAAAAATAAAAGATTGTCTCACTTGGCGTCTAAAGTAGAGACATGACGCCACCTTTTGAAAAATAATCAAGGAAATCGAAGATGGCATTTTTGAAAAAACTGAGATGCAACATTGGCAATTTTCGCCTACCATGTGTGATTCTCAAGCTAATAACACAGAAACAACTGGGCTGAGAAAAATGAGCTCTATACATGACGAAAGCTCTTTCAATGTCCTATCGAATGGCACTAAGCTCGATGTTCTCAGAGGTTCCATCATGAAGCAAATTGGTAATAAAGTTTGGCCTTTTTGAACGTTTACGCCAAGTTTGGCATTTTCTAACAGAAAATCTGTGGCTCTCAGAGTTCTGTGGGTGACTGTCGACAGTGTCTATGGTGCAGCCTATAATCACAAAAAACCTCCAGTTCGTAGACATAAAATTAGCGGTGCTAGATCCCGTCAAAGTCGGTCCAGATGAAAGCTTGCTCAAGCAGCATCAGACTTTCCCCCTCTCCTACGCAGAAACTACTACACGCACGAGCGTCGCACGTGGCGCAATTTGCGTCGTTTGAGCTGTCCTCTAACATATATTTTTTCTGGGCGAATTAAAAAATACGACTTTCACACGTTGTTCGATTTAAAATGAAACTACCCTGCAGACAGTATAATACCATGATCTATGACTATGTGGGCTTCCCATGACTCAAATCTGCATTGCATACTGTGGCTGCACTATTTCGGACTACTCTTTCTGGAAATTGAGTAATGTCATGACTTATGACTATGCGGGGTTTTATGAGCTTTTGATGACTATAACCTACATTATAGACTATGACTGGACTATTTCGGACTAACCTTGTCGGAAATGGTATAATGACATGAATTATGACTATGCGGGACTTTATGAGCTTATGATGGCTATAACCACCATTATAGACTATGACTCGACTATTTCGGACTACCCTTTCGAAAATGGTATAATGACATGAATTATGGCAATGCAGAACTTTGTGAGCTTTTCATGAGTATAACCTACATTATAGGCAATGACTGGACTATTTCGGACCATCCTTCTCCGAAATGGTATGATGGCCTGAATTATGACTATGCGAGACTTCATGAGCATTCATAGCAATAGGTCATGGCATTAGACCATTTCCAACAAGGAGAGCTCGAACTGATCCGGTGATAGCCTATAATGCAGGTTATAGTCATGAAAACTCATACAATCCCCAAATAGTCATATGTCATGACAGTATTCAATTTCCAACAAGAGTAGTCCGAAATAGTTCAGTCATAGTATACAATGCAGATTTTAGTCATGACAAGCTCATCCGAACTAGACTAGGCTACTCCGAAATAGTCCAGATATAGTCCATAATGAAGGTTATAGTCATGAAAAGCTAATAAAGCATGGCATAGTCATAATTCATGTCATTATACCATTTCCGACAAGGGTAGTCCAAAATAGTCCAGTCATAGTCTATAATGTAGGTTATAGTCATCAAAGGTCATAAAATCCCGCATAGTAACAAGTCATGACACTATTCAATTTCTAGCAAGAATAGTCCCAAATAGTTCAGTCATAGTATACAATGCAGGTTTTAGTCATGAAAAGTTCATAAAATCCCATATAGTCATAGATCATGATATTATACTCTCTGCAATGGGGTTACTCCGAAATCGTCGTTATAGTCTATAATTTAGGTTATAGTCATGAAAAGCTCAAAGTCCTGGATAGTCCTAATTCATGTCATTATACCACTTCTGACAAGGGTAGTGTCCGAAATAGTCCAGTCATTGTCTATCATGTAGGTTATCGTCATGAAAAGCTCATGAAGTCCCACATAGTCATGATTCATGTCATTATGCCATTTCCGACAAGGGTGGTCCGAAATAGTCCAGTCATGGCCCATAATGTACGTTATAGTTATCAAAAGCTCATAAAGGCCCGCCTAGTCATAATTCATGTCATCATACCATTTCCGACAAGAGTAGTCCGAAATAGTCCAGTCATAGTCTATAATGTAGGTTATAGTCATAAAAAGCTCATAAAAATCCCGCGTAGTTATAAGTCATGAAATTATTTCCAACAAGAGTAGTCCGAAATAGTTCAGTTATAGTATACAATGCAGGTTTTAGTGATGACAAGCGTGTAAAATCCCACATAGTCATAGATCATGGTATTACGCTCTCTGCAATGAGGTTACTCCGAAATAGTCCAGTTATAGTCTATAATATAGGTTACAGTCATGAAAAGCTCATAAAGTCCCCCATAGCCATACTTCATGTCATTATACCATTTCCGACAAGGGTGGTCTGAAATAGTCCAGCCATAGCCTATAATGTAGGTTATAGTTATGAAAAGCTCATAAAATCCCGCGTAGTCATAAGTCATGACATTATTCAATTTCCAACAAGAGTAGTCCGAAATAGTTCAGTCATAGTCTATAATGTAGGTTATAGTCATAAAAAGCTCAAAATCCCGCGTAGTCATAGATCATGGTATTATACTCTCTGCAATGAGGTTACCCGGAAATAGTCCAGTTATAGTCTATAAAGTAGGTTATAGTCATGAAAACCTCATGAAGTCCCACATAGTCATGATTCATGTCATTATGCCATTTCCGACAAGGGTGGTTCGAAATAGTCCAGTCATGGCCTATACTGTGCGTTATAGTTATCAAAAGCTCATAAAGTCCCGTCTAGTCATAATTCATGTCATCATACCATTTCCGACAAGGGTAGTCCGAAATAGTCTAGTCTATAATGTAGGTTATAGTCATAAAAAGCTCATAAAATCCCGCGTAGTCATAAGTCATGAAATTATTCAATTTCCAACAAGAGTAGTCCGAAATAGTTCAGTCATAGTATACAAGGCAGGTTTTAGTCATGAAAAGCGTGTAAAATCCCACATAGTCATACATCATGGTATTACATTCTCTGCAATGAGGTTCCTCCGAAATAGGCCAGTTATAGACTATAATTTACGTTGTATTCATCAAAAGCTCATGAAGTCTCGCATAGTTGTGATTCATGTCATTATACTATTTCCGACAAGGGTGGTCCGAAATAGCCCGGTCATAGTATGTCACGTAGGTTATATTCATAAAAAGCTCAAAATCCCGCATAGTCATAAGTCATGACATTATTCAATTTCCAACAAGAGTAGTCCGAAATAGTTCACTCATAGTCTATAATGTAGGTTATAGTCATAAAAAGCTCAAGATCCCGCATAGTCATAGATCATGGTATTATACTCTCTGCAATGAGGTTACCCCGAAATAGTCCAGTTATAGTCTATAAAGTAGGTTATAGTCATGAAAACCTCATGAAGTCCCGCATTGTCATAATTCATGTCATTATACCATTTCCGACAAGGGTGGTCCGAAATAGTTCAGTCATGAACTATAATATACGGAATAGTGATGAAAAGCTCATAAAGTCTCGCATAGTCATAACTCATGGCGCAATACCTATGTAATAAATGGCCAAGTACTCGAAATTTATCTCCTTGTCGTGCAGCAGTAGTCATAAATTACTGGTTTATACTGATTCCAAAGGCGACAGATGCAATAATATGGGTCGGATTAAATTGGCTGACCACTGGATTAATTTGGTTGACCATAGGGTTAGATCGATAGACTATAGGATTAAGTTCAGTGACCATGGGATTAAAATGAGTGACCACAGGATTAAACTGAGCAAGAAAACCTGTAGTCCTTGTCCCTCTGCGTTCTTAATCATGTTTTGTCCCAGCCAACACGCTCTACACATTCTCGCATGTTCGAGTGTGTTTTTTTCTACGAAAAATATGGCACACAGAGAAAATATGTGTGTTAATCATAAAGTTAAGTTGCCTGTCTTCACAATGCGTTTGGAATTGATTTTTTTAGATGGCTTTCTGCGCTCCTTTACATCTATTGGCCTCAACCGTAGAACGGTTGCAAGCCAAATACTCATGACCGGAACTCAGGGACACCTCCTTTGATGCAGGTTCTGCCTGATAGCAGAAGACCGTGTAGGAAAGCCAACTTGAAAGAAAACTGTGAGGTGAGGAGGAAGGAAGACGGAAAAAAGCGTGGGAAGGTGAGAAAGGGAATTTGTACATAAGATATCGCGCGCGGAGCCTGGCTATCTGCAGCAATTGCAAACGCAGAATGAAAACGTGATAATCAGCTGTGATAACTTTTGCCAAGCCTTTCTTTGCTGTACTGCTGGTCGGAATTCTGGGCTGCTACTCGTAGCGTGTGGAACGGGATGACAGGCACTCGGTTTTTTTCTTTTTTTTTTCGTGTTTGCGCCGCGAAGCAACTGTGGCTATGAGCGGCGTACAGACGTGGACAGAGTACAGTAGGAAGGAGTGGGGGACAGGGGGATTAGTATGCGTCCCGGGCTGTCTTCAAGGGGAACTGTGCCGGCATTCGTCTGGAAAGTCTTCGGAAAACCCAGGGAAACCTCAGACAGCACAGCCGGTGGTAGGATTCGAACCCACCACCTCCCAGTCTACAGCACGACCTTGGTTACCACCAACGAGCGGACGCCTCAGCCCACTCGGCCATGCCGCTGGTGACAGGCACTCGTAAGGCTGGTTAATGTCCATTTTTGTTCTCTCTGTGGGAAATGGTGATGCCGTCTACGATGAGAAATGTGCGTCTTGGGACGAATACTAAGGGGACTGTGCCGGTGTATGTGTGACAAGGTTGGAAGAAAACCTCAGAAATTACACTACATTATGATGAAAAAAAAACTCTATAGGCTACGAAGATGAACTCAGTAACTGCACTTCACTTTGTTACTTGTACCTTGTTACTGCGTTATCACTGTATCATACACTCCAGTTTGTTCTTGGTCTTATCATGAGGACATTTCAATGCTTAATTCCAAATTTTGCGTGTTACAGTCTCTTCCCGCCACCAGCAAGAAGGTTTGTCGGTTACCAACACCCTCCCCTTAAAAAAATGAAAATAAACAAACAAACAAGGGGAAGAATGCTTATTTTCAGAACATCTATAGGTGGCAGCAGAGTCACGTTCGGCACAAAAAGTGATTGATAAACCAACATCTCCAAGATAGGCCTTTCCTGCTTTGCGATCTGCTTCGAGCTTTCTTCTCGTTCGCTCTTTCATTTACTTCAATGCAGCATCCACAATAGTAACAGCGGGCCTTCCTGTGTGACGTAGGGCGCGGGCCTTCTCCTTATCTTGGAGGTGTTGACTGTTGAATAAACTCTGCTCAAATAAGTCGAGAAACCGAGAAAAAGGAAGAAAGGTGCAATCGCAAACTCTGGTGATATGATGGCACGGAGCAACGGACGTCATATCAAAGTTTCCTTTCACCGCACCAAGAGTAGAGTCGCACAAACGACCGTGATGTTTCTCGCAGATAATCGCCATTCTTCTGGAATTTTTGCGGGCGTCTAATTCGCTTTATTGTGAAATGAGGTGAACATTATAGAAAATTTTAGCTAACCGTTCATAACGTGTCTTGTGCCTGAACGCGGCTTGCCAGTGGATAAGATTCTGAGTCTTACATAACTGCAAATTGGCACCGACAAGCATGATAACCTTACAAACGGTCTGCTAAAACTGCTTTTATGCGCTTGCTATTGATAACCTGAAATAAGAGACTTCAACTAGCAAGCAGCGACAGTTATCGCAGTCCCATATGAAGACACTTTGCAATATGCGAAAAGCGGTAAAGAAAAACACGGATGCAAGTACCAGTTTTCTCACCCGTCGGATGCACTGTAATGCTTAATCCGCAGTCTCCGTGGGACGTGCATGACTTGACATGACAGTTTGATTAAAATGCATGGGAAGTCGTGTGAGTGCGAACGAGAGCACATTGTTAAGGGTGAACAAAAGCTGACATCAACACTGACATCACGCTGTTCCTCAAAACATGGGGCATCCCCGCTTTCTAGCGTCCTGGTCGATATCGTCGTTTTTCGTTTCTGATAGAACGTACACACTTATCGAGCAGCAGAATCGGTGATTTTATTTTTGTTATCTCCGAGGTAATACATTGGTAGTTTTATTGCGTGACATTTGTCAATTAAATCGCAAACTGCCTTGGAAGCTGTTGACCATATCAAACGGGATAATGACGGAAAGAAGATGAAAGACGGCATGTTTTATGATAAATTAGAGTGAGAAACGGCATCAATAATTCCCTTCACTTCTGCGGACAAAGCGGGCCGTTCCATGATTTCAGGAACAACCAGATGTCAGTTGAAAAGGGGTGACACCGAGACAAGGAGAGGAGAAATTGGCCGCAAAACCCGCACAGTGCTCAATTATTTTGTATTTTCGCACATTTTTTAATAGAACACAAAAAGGCTCTGTGGTGTCGGTTCTTGTGGGGTAGACCCTGCAGGGGGTTGTACTCTACATCTTTGCAATTTCGCAGTCAACGTATTTACAAAAATTAATTACGAAAGTTAATTAACGGTTGCGCTATTTACTGATACACCACTACCATTGAGTAGATCCCGCAAGGAACAGATATATTCAACGACTTTGGCGAAAAAAAAAAGTCAATCGCGGATTTAATAAAAATTTAGGCGGTCTTACGTCACGTACCCTGTATATATGACAATGAGCACGCATGTATTTTTAACATATTCATTATTTTGGTACCTAGAACGAGTTAACCCGTAAGGAGATTACGGCCTTGCACAATGCTGAGAAAGAAAATTTTGGCGAGTTGGGGAATAAAGCAAGTTTAAGCTACATGTCCAAAATTTATGCTAAATGATTGACACGTATTTATCACTGCAAGAAACGCGCGTGGTAGTTTGTTCATCTTAATTCCCTTTACCGTTAGAGCGCGTCAAAGTTGACCCGCATAATTGGTTCCGTCGTCACATCGATCTCGAATGAAAATTTGATGAGTTGCGCTTTCACAGAGAACAAAGGACGTTTAAGTCACATGTTCGAAATTCATGTTAGAGGATTGACAACCATCTACATTATAACAAACACGCGATGCACTGCGCAAAACGGAGATTCCTGTAGCGGTGAAGTAAGTCGGAGTGCAATGGAAAGTAATCTGCTATTCACATATTAAGTGCACAGGCGATCGCAGAGCATTGCCGCAACTAAATCAAACCGAACAGCATGCGGTATGACATAGAGCCAGTACGGCACCATTAAGCCAAAACGCTGACGCTCTCGCCCTGCCATTACACTCATACCTCCCCCTACAAAAAATAAAAATAAAAAATAGAAAATACATAAATATAATAATAATAAAAAACACTAAGCAGGCCGCGGATCGAACCACGGCCCTCGAAAGCTATAACCAAATTCGCTGCCAATAGGTCAACACCGCCCGTTGCTGTCACCTTCAAGAATGAAGATACAGATGCTTCGCAGGCCACACTGAGCTTGTCAACACTTCTTTGGTCGTGGGAACAACATTGGAGCGGCCCGCAGTTGGGCACAAAGTTGCAAAGCGTAAGAGACAACTTCACCTTTCATCTCTGACATGGGCATTTTCTGCAGAACCCATTGTTTTGGCCAAGTACGAGAACAATAGCACACCAACGCATTCTGCCACGGAGCCAACACGGCTAAAATAAGTCCTCCAGGAACAAAACTATGACGTTCTTGCGCTTCCATTCCACTTGTACGCCATCGAAAGGCCTCTCACAACAACACACATGTGTGCGCATTTCTTTCTAAAGCTCAGGATCAACAGATATTTTAACAAAACCAGATGGGATGCATTGCTTCAATTATACTTAAAGTAAAGTACCAAGTACCTGGCGTCATTAGTACTTCAAGTACAGTACAAAGTACCCAATTCCAAATGTACTTCAAGTAAAGTACAAAGTAGTAGGGCAAAGTACTTCAAGTATTCATCAAGTACATTGCGATTTTTTTTTTACTTTGCATTTCACTGTTTAGTATCTGTGTCTTGCTTTTTGGCAACACTTTATCCAGCATTCTTGACAAATGTTCTAAAGCCATAAAGTCCTAGGTTAAGTGCTAACCCGTGAATATGAACTTAATCAATTGACATAATTTGTGTCATCTTTGACGACATGATTTGCGTTAATCAGCTGTGCTGTGATTATGTATTATACCCTGACTTATCCAAGATCACCCGCTTAGTGTGGTGTTCCGGTACTAATCTTCTGTTATAACAGGCTAGGAAATTTCAAGGGAGAAAAGTACAAGCCAACGGAGATTATATATTTCTAGGCATTCCATGCTACTTTTTGAAATACAACATGTTTAAAAAAGAATATGAAGAAAGTAAAAAAGAATGAAGCACAATGTAAGCTATCATTTTTATACGACTGTGATCTGCAGCAATGTAATCCATGTGACCAATTAAAAAAACGTAAAATGTAAAAATGAAAGCATGTGCGTCTTTCTCCTTCAGAGTGTTCATCATGTAATGCAATCACACATTGTTATATAAAATGATTATTAATTGCCAATGAAGTAAACAACATAAATAAAGCATAGAACCCTGCATTGGGAGAACTGAAATGACAATTGACCAAGTCATTGTGCTGCCGGTTGCAGTGTCATAATATGTGCGTGTCTTTGCATTCCGTTCGTTTTGACATAATCATAGAAGCGTTGATACTTTTCCAACATTTCAAGCCTCTCAACAATAAATTTACTTCAACAAATATTGTCTTTAACAGCACAAAAATCGTTTTTGGTGAAATGTCAGACTGGGACTCTTGGTACTGCATCCCACTAAAAGCACTAAAATGACGACTAGAAGATGAAAACACACAGAATAGCGCTATCTGTGAGTTTTCGTTTTCTTGTTTTCATTTTAGCGCTTTTAGTAGGGTGCATTTTTGATACTCTTTTGTGATTTTTTGTCTGGAGTCCAAGCTTGGGTACTTGAGTACTTGATGGGAAAGTACTCAGAAAAAAGTACTTTAAGTACGGTACAAAGTACACGATAATAAAGTTAATAAAGTACACGATTTAAAATGTACTTAAAGTAAAGTACCAGTGCACGTAAATGTACTTAAAGCACTACTTAAGTACTTGGTACTTCATGTACTGGTATATGCCCATCACTGAATGGAGGGCAGCGAGTACGCAGGTCAAGCCAACATTAAGGAGCTGTGTCCCGCACTTCTGGGAATGCTTTGGGAGGTTATTATCAGTCTGTGCAATATAATTACGTGAACATGCACTGTTGTATTGTCAGATGTTCATAAAACCGAACGGCGATAAACAAAAAGTCTACTGCAAAAATTTTCTCAAATACGTTAACATAACCCAATTCATCGAACAGCGACATCTTAATAATTAATATGACAAGAGGTAACGCTTCAAAATTCGTGTTCCACCCGCGGGCGCATACTGTACCAACCATGCTCTGAAAACTATATCTAACTCAAGAAATGAAGTCAAAAGCAGTTACTAAATCTGAATAAGCAGAGAAAAGTTCAACTGACGCGTAAAGGGAACTTCCCTGCTGCACGCGGGCTGCAACGCGGAGAAGCCACTTTGACTGTTTCCGAAATTTTATCATCTGGGCCAAATTTGCCGCACAAGGGAACCAGAGAGGATTGAGGGACTCTAGCACTTCTTCTAAATGCTGAATCTAAAGGTACCCTACAACGCATATCCACTGGAATATTACAGTGCATCATAGATTACCAGAAATATTAAGCGATGAAATCGTTTCCTGCGTGAAAATCCCCATACCTCCCATGTATTCAACGTCCGAAAAGCGGGATGTCTGGGGAACCAAAGGTATTTCATCTATAACGCAATGTTTCGTTTGTATAAGCTTAGAATAGATGTCAAAGCGTGTATCTTCGGGAATATTACGATACCTTAGATAGAATAGCTGCTACAGCACTTTTCTATTGTCTTGGCGGCAAGTTTCACTCAATGGACGCGACAGGGCGCAAGGCGTCGCTGTCCACGAAAGCTGGGAATGAGGTGTGAATGCGCCACGCACAGCGGTTGCAGCGCTCTCAAACGCGCTGTCAACTAAATGAGTTTACGTATTATATGAGGTAGAGCCGTGCACAGGCCCCCGACGGGGCCCGACAAAATACGCCAGCACCGCGAGCAGCGCCGGGCCCGGGCCGACAAACATGTTTCCAAGAGTTCGGGTTACGCAGCTAATTCGGCACGATGGAGGACTATTGGTTCATATCATCACGGGCTTGCGTCATTTCTGTGCATATACTCGAAAAAAAAAAAAGCAAAGGACGCTGCATTATTCAAGCCTCTACAACCTTCTGCAAGCCACTTCACATTGCTCCTGACTCCTCACATATTTCACAGTGACATGCGCAAAGCTTGGTGAAAGGGGTGAGGATTGGCAGAAGCAGTTTCTCGACAAAATCCTCTACCTCCAGAAAAACTTGTAGTGTAACGATAACACGCTTGGCTCGTATGTTTTGGACTTAATTTGGTCTCGTCCTGTAGCGTTGTTGTATGGGCCTTGTCTTCTCTTCTTAGCAATTTACTTACAAATTTGTTTATAAGCGCTAGAAACGCGTAAGTCACGGCTGTAAATGCTAGGCCGGGTTCCATTCACTGAGTCCCCTTGCCGAGCCGGGCGCGTCTCTACTCCACCAGGGCGGGCCGTGTAAAACCTGGAAGGCCCCGGCCGTGGTCGAGTTGGGTCGAAACGGCCGTCTTCGGCTGGGAGTGCACGATCAACTTGTAAACATATTCTCCAGGTGCAACCACAGAGCTTCGGCTAATTTCTTTTTGTATATACACTTGCTGGCTTGCACTGCGGCCTCCACAGGTGTAGCTGTCAGCGTGGAACACTGATGTCTCGCTAAGACATGGACAAAGATGGCTTTATCATTTTCCATAGATAATGACCACGTCTCCTTTCAAAACGCCACGGAGGGAGGTAAAGGGGAGCCGGCCCTTGATATATTCGACAAGAGCCCCTTGATAACGCGGTCCGTCCCCGGCTAGGCCGTGTCCTTGAATGCGCTGCCAATAAAACGGTCGCCGAGGCAGTATCATTTGCGGTGCCTGTTCCTGGGAACATTTTCTATTCACAACTGTGTATTGAAGGCACTATCAGGTCTGCTGGTGCAGGATTGGTCCTGTCTGTGTAATTGTGAAGTTTCAGCGTTTACATATAAGCTGATAGTATACAATTGTATAATAACTGGTAAAACACTGGTCACAAAATTTTCAAAGCAATTATGTGTTGAAAGTAAACAGGGGCTACACAGAATTTGTAGAGAATTTCAGCCCACTTCGCAAACATTTCTGTATACCCTTTCTGTACAATCTATATACATTTTCTTTCTTTCTTTTTTGTATGGGACAGTCCTGGAAATAATTTCTCCGCGATCAACCAAATTTCGCAAAAGGGAATAAAAGGACATCTGTGCACATTTTCTAATCACGGTATATACAATATGTATATGTAGATTTGACTACCCGTTTTCTATGCATACTAGTCACCAGGTATTCAAAGGAATTATCTTGAAAATAAATAAGGGCTACCTGGAATTTGTATACAAAGTCAGCAACTCTACCCACAATGCTGCGTACTATTTCTATAGAATGTTCACTTTTTTTTGTAGGGGATGCAGGTCGGTTTGTATAAATTGCTGTGCTCAAGTCTCAGCGGATCTCGCCTTCACTTCCTCGGGTAGGCAATATGTAGGTGCTTGTACGTGGGACTGTAAAATAATTTTCTGTATCAAAGAGAGGTCCATAACCACCGCAGGATATCGCAGTCAGTTCTCTCAAGGTAGCATCCATGTCCTTCTGTCTTCTTTTTAAATACCTACCTTCGAGGCTTTTGTTTGTATCGGCCGTACACGTTTTTGGAAGTAAATCAGATGGGACTCCAGATGGTGGCGCAGTATTCCCATGCAATACGAGAGTTTATAGAGCGCGCACAAGCCATGACATGGCATAGCTAGCGTTCCAGGTTTTTGCATGAGTCCGAAAAATTCAAAAAACACACGCCGGTCAATTATTTAAAGCTATTCGTATTTATAAAAAATCCGCTTTTGGAGGTTCATGCAATCGAGAGCTGAGCACGGAAAGCCATACACTGGTGAGTGGATGGCGGCGTCAGTTGCCCTTCGTGTCGAGATTGCCTGGCATCGCGGGTTAACAGATCCTAGAATAAGGAAGGGTAAATGACGAAAGACACCGAGTTTTTGGAGAAATATAAAACGGCCAAGAACAACTCTCCGAACACGCCCAAAGAGTAAACTCCGAACAGAACCCTAGGCATACCACTTGACGTCATGGCTGCATAATCCCCTCAGCCAGTTTGCCCTTTTACAAACACAGTCGGTGTTCGTCTAACAGTCGCACTCCATTCAATACCACAGGCCGAAGTGCTGTGCCTCAGTAACTTCCTGCATTCGCGTGTTGTGGGCTCTGTATGCAGCTTGTGTCATACACGCTCCATGAACCGAAAGCAGTACTTGTAAGCCTTCGAGAGGTGTGTGTGTGTGTGTGTGTGTGTTTTTTTTTGTAGTTGCATCATATCAGAAAAAATTCAAAGAGACGCATACATGCCGTCTCTGCTGTTGAGTTACACGGCAGGCGGACATCCCCTAGAAGATAGTATATAACTAGTATATGTTAATTAATTTCCTTTAATTAGCGGCATTCAAGTAAAAGTGAGATAGCAGAATTGGATACATTCCTCGTTGAAGGCCATGTTATTTAAAAAAAAACTCCTGGAATTAGACATTGACGTTGATACATCGTCGAATTTTGCAACGCGGAGGGGGGGGGGGAGGTAGATGCTGAAATAGCTTGTCGCTATTGGCCACAAACAAGTGGGCATCGACACGACTATAGCAAAAAAAAAAAAAAGAATAGCAGTTGAATTGATGCAACTTACTGTTGTTATTGTTAAGTGCAAATCAGCCGAAGCCGACAGTGGGTGGAATATAGCAGCGCAGGGAAAGCAATTAACTCTCATTCCACGTCAGAGGGGCTGAGCGTGCACGACTAGTGGGTGCAGTTCCATCAACAACACCAAGACATAAGATGGCCACGTGCTATGGAGCGATGGACCTTACTTGAGTAGGCGCCGATCTGCTGTCAGATGCTACTCAGCCACGCGGTTTCGACTCATTCGCATTGCAACAATGGCAATAACAAAATTTGGCGATGGATATTTTACTGTTACGTGCCCTTTGAGGATATTTTGAGGATTTTTAAAGCAGAATGGGACATTCAGCGGGAATTGTCTCCAATTCTGCTACATCAATTTCGCCTGGAAACCCTAAATTAAGGGTTAATGAATAAAGTTTAGGTAATTATTCATCAAGTAGTTATATACTCTCTTCGAGACGATGTCCGCCTGCTCTTATATAGCTCATATTGAAAAACGGTATCTGTGCTACCCTCATAGTTTCCTTTTTTTAGCTGCACCAGCTTGAAGAAAAACAACAAAAAACATATATCAAAGGCACTTTATTGAATGATCTTTATTTCTTAATTTTGGTCCGTCTACACAGTATATTATCTAGAAACTAACTCCTGTTCAGCTCTAAACCTGCGGCGAAAGACCATTCGTAGTACCAGGGTTGGGTTCCGAAAATAATAGGCTTTCCGATTCTCTTCCTTCACATCTTCCATCTTCCATCGTTTCCTTTACATCCTTCTGTCCATTCTCGGTATTACTCGGTGTCGTGATGGGGTGCAGAAGAAAAGGACCCCGGAAAAAACGCTCCGGAGAAAACGGCCTCAGGAAACATGTCCCCGCGGAAAAGGTCCCTAGGCAGAATGTCGCCGAAAAGTTGTTACGTGTCACGTGTGTTGCTAAGTTGTTACGTGCTTCAACTGGTGGAGCGACTGACAGCGCAGACTATATCCGCGAGAAAGTGTTTCAGTGGCTTTTTTAGTGCATCTTAGAGATCATGTAATAATATATTGCCGCCTTTTACATTTGCATTGCCGATCTACAGCCAGTAATGGCTAGCTTGCATGGATTCTGTACAGCTAGGACATACGTGTAAATATAAAATGTAAGGCTTAAGGTAATAGGTTCTTCGCTATAGGTTGTTCTGCCCGTTTTGTATGTTTTCCACATGCACTTCCAGTGGGTATTCCATTCTTTATACCTCCACAATAAATTTTACGAGAAAATGCAGCTGATGCATCCTGCCCGTGTTACAACGTGCCCCGCTACTGGGGCATATTGTCACACTTGACTGGCTCCGCGCAAATGTTATTCATACATTGTTTTTGAAAGCCAGCTTTAGTTTAATACGTGCGTTGTGTAGCGAAAAGATGGCACTAAAATCCACCGTTGGTTCCATCAGCCTGACGAACGTCCTTTCCTCACAGCAAAATCAGAAGCAAAAACTGACAACTCTCCCGGGTCTCCCCTACGTCTTGCAAAATCCAAGCATCAATAGTTTCCAGGGGCACTTTTCTCACCGGTTATTGACCTGCAAAGGGAAGCGATCTTATTCTTAAGGGGAGACACATGGTGGTTGTGCTGGATGCCGACGTCAGCTTTTGTATCATAACTATTTACGTGTGCCATGTGAACAAACTACGAGTTGAGATTTCGCAGTCGTGCTGTCGTCTGCGCCCTATGTCTGTTTACGCTGCGCTTCCAACATGAATCAATACCAACTATACGCCGTTTCCAGACAGACCTTAGTACACCGCAAGTAGAGCGCAAGCAAATGAAGCTGAAACCTGACCCGGCCTGTGAGTCTTTCTTCTTCGTCACAGCGGTAGCATCACTGGAGAAAATTTCCGTGACACTCAAGTAGAATCCGAGTTACACTATGCGCACTCACTTTCTCTAAGGGGATTCTCTAAAGCTTGCATGCATTAAAATATGCTCATTGCTATACGCAGATATTCGGGAACTGCAGTGCAACCACAGGTGGTTCGACGCGTAAACATACCACAGTCTATTCGACGCGTCCCTGAGCCTTATGATGTATTACGTGACGAAACTGCGAATGCAAAACACATGTTGGGAAGCCATTTCGTGGGTAGCTGCAAAATTCAGCGAAATTTCCTTAACCGTATTTGACCCTTTCTCGATGGACGTTTATTACGCAGCGAAAAGTGCGCAGCAAACGTTTGCTTTTACGCTGAATCCACCAGATGTGGCCCTTTTTCTTAATAAACATATCCCCCCCCCCCCCTGGAGTCTCGCGTTGTGGTTCATCAAATAATTTCCTGGAACCTTTTTTTGAACTTTCCTGAAAGCGATTTTACGATTCTTCCCAGGAGGTCTATCGGAAGGTCTGACACCTTGTCCTGCCTTTGTACCATCTTTGTCTTCGCTCTCATATTTAGTAAGTCATAATCGACAGGAGGAGATAAAGCACAGTGAAGGAATCTCATATGTGTACGGTCATCTATAGTGTGCCAGTGCATTCACGTTGATGCATGTTGACTTTTGAGAATAGGTTTGCCAAGCTCTGAAGGTCTTCTAGCGGATGTAGCCCTTTAGAGTTTGTTTCAATTAATTCTACTTCTATGCGAATGAGAATCGTCCTTAAATTTTCCATGACATAATTTGGATTGCCAAAAGGGAAAGGGCGCAGACGAGCTAGTATACATGACGAACAAGGAAACTGAGAGACACGTAAACAACGGAAGACGACGCAAACGCTTCCTTTATTTGGGAAAAGTGACTTCTTTTATTGGTTATCTGCGCCCACACGAACATCTAAGCAAAGACGCGACGCAACAAGGGAAGTCGTGCCCTCGGACGCTCGTCGACGCAAACACGGCCACTTATACGCGCTTCAAAGTATCACCTAGATGACCTCATTTTTTCAGCACACAGTGAGCATGCGCGGGGAGACATGTGGGCACCGCTACTGAGCTATGTTCATCCTGGAACATCCAGACTCTCTCGAGATCCTCACGAGATTTGATAATGCAGCTTTTTTCTGATTTTGAAATGTTTTGTCTTGTTCATCAAATTTTCCCCTGATAAGAGTAAATGAGTATAAATACCTGGGCGTAATCATTTCCTCCAATCTCCGCTGGAACAATCATATCAATGACATGATTCGCAAGGCACAGATTAGGGCCGCTTTCACACTACCGTGGTTTTCGTGCGTTTGTTTCAAAAATAGAACCTAAGGGCAATCGGTCCTGTAGGTTCCAATGAGTCCGCCTTGCCTCCGTGAAAAACACGGACGAAAAAAAGACAAAAACACGTCAGTGTGAAATCGGCCTAAGCAGTGGTCGCCCCGGCGGTACCTACGTTTCGCAAATTCGCAAATTCTACCGTAAAGTTAACCACCTCTAACACGCGTATTTGCCTGATTTTAGAATACGCGGACGTAGTTTCGGACCCCCATTCCCTCAGTCAAACATCGACAGGATTGAATCTGTCCAGAAGCGTGCACTCCGTTTTATTTTCGACCAATATATTCCTCGAAACTCCGTCATGTCATTGCACTCATCGATAAATCAAGAACTCTATTCCGCACGCAGAAAAATTCACCGTCTTAAATTTTTCTACCTTCTGATTAACAGTTTATCATTACCTCCAGACCTCTATGTAACCTTTACGCAAACACGGGCTACAAGACACACCCATAGTAAATCACCAATGGACTTTTGCGCTACCTGCAACTGTTTCTTTTATTCGTTCTCCCCACGCACGGTACGCGAATGGAATGCCCGCTATCAGGATACTGTCTCATGTGTTACAGTGTCCTCGTTCTTACATAAAATCGGGGCAATGTATTGTTGTTGAATGTTTCTTTCATGTCCTCCCCACTTGGACTGCCTTCGCAGACTGTAGTATAAATAAATATAATAAATAAATTGCGCGTTTGTGGAAAAGCAGACGAGTGGCGTCTTTTTTATTTGTCTACCCATCATACACGTCAGAAAATTCTACGGGTCTTGTTACATAGAAACTTCCTGTTGAAACCTCATCGATACGCTCATTTATCTTCTAAGGTACCATGGCTCTTCTGGCTGAAGCTCTGCACCAGAGCCTCTGCCGGAACCAGAAGGGAGGCATTGCGCATACGTGAGTATCGTAATTCTTTTAAAATATCTGCACAAAATGGATTAATAAAGAAATGACACCGGCAAGACGAGAACAGCGCAAGTTCTTCTGAGCACACGCCACTAACAGCAGCGCTCTTGGTGTGTTGACTGTCATTCGATTTGGGTGCGTCTGGGAACGAGACGCTCTGCTCTCAGCCAATCGCGCAGGAGGAGGAGAATCAGGTGGAACGCCGCTTATTTTGATAGCAGACGACACATTAACGCGTTGACTATATGGAGCGAACGCCTCGCGCATCTCGCCCAACGTACGACCAATATGAAATAACGTCGCAATTCAGGACCGAGCACCGCAATTTATTCACAGGCGCTTTGTCGACACGCACTAAAATAGACAAAACGAGTGGACAGAATTAGCCGCGATATCAAACACCAGCGGAGGGGCTGTCAGACAGTTCACAAGCGGAGAAAAGTAAGTTTTAGGCAATATCTGTGTATAGTGCTGATGATCTGTGCATTGCCGATAGCGAAGTGTAGCTTCTTCGGTGATGCATTTACCTATTTCGCGCACAACGTAAAAGTTACGGTGCTCATTGCCAGTATGGTGCGATCTAAACATCGGCGCCGACCGTGGCGGTGCTGATAGAAGTCGCGCGAACTAACTTACAGTCATCTCGACAGTTGTCGCTCCGCTTAACGACAGGGCCGAGGCTGTCCTTTCCGTGAGCGCCACCGTCACTTACGAGGGACATTCGGATGGAGGCAAGTTGTCCTTATTGAACCGGTTCGTGAACCGAACCGATTAGAATTCATCGGTTTGAACCGCTATCGTTGCCTTGCGGAGCAGAATCGGAACTGAACCTTTACGGTCGAACGCGAACCGATGCGATAAAATTTTGGGTTCGACTCTCTGCAGGGTATACCAAATTCTCAAGGCTAGCGTTAGGTTCTGTCATATACCACGTGCGCTCACTTCCGAGTGACACGTTCACGCTACCGACAGGGATCGCAACAGGGTCGCAGGTGCGATATGAAACTAGAGCAGAGGCTACATGTGGCGGAGACTGTTGGTGGAGGGATTGGTGACGAGGTTTTCGCGTGCATTGCCCTCACATTAACCAGATTTCTACCTGCTACAAAACGTCTTTATTTTTAGGTCGCGCTTTGCGGGAGGGGTTGAGTGAGCGCAGTTAAAGGAACTGTAAAGTGAAATTTGACTCCCCTGCATAGGTCAGCATTTTCCTAACAATTCATTCAACATCACATCATGGTCATTTTTATGCTAAGCCCATCACATCACATCACCGTCATAAACCATCACATCACGAGCCCATCACTCAACTTCAACTTCAGAATTCATCACGTCATAACCCATCATTCAACTTTAACTTCAGAATTCATCACATCATAACCCATCATTCAACTTCAAATTCAGAACTCATCACATCACATCACATCATTCAACTTCAAATTCAGAATTCATCACATCATAACCCATCATTCAACTTCAGAACCCATCATCGACTTCAACTTCAGAAACCATCACCGACTTCACAGCCCGTCACCAGAATTCAACTTCAGATCCCATCGCGGATTTCCCGGTAGTGGCGGCGAAAGCGTAAGCGCAGGAGGGGTATGCTGTTTGGAAGGTGCGGTCGCCTTGCTCTCGGTTGGGCTCGGAAGCAGGGTCACCAAGAAAGGGAGGGATGCAACGTTTGACCTCCGCTGTCGCATGTGGACGGCGGTGGGAGGTATGTTGCTTACGCGGTAGCGTTGGTGCACAATGTTGCGCCCGTTGTTTGGAGGGTGCGGTCAGTCTGCACTCGGTTGGACTTGGAAGCAGGGCGTACAATTGAAGGAGGAAACGGAGGGATGCCATGTTTGACCTCCGCTGTCACATGTGAACGGCGGAAGGTGTGTTGCTTGCGCAGTAGGGTTGTTGCACAATGTTGCGCCCGTTGTTGACAGATAAGTGAGCGCATAGCACATTGCGCGTTCATGTGGCTTCAGGAGACCGCTGATGGGGTTTTGAAGTTGACTACCAACGAAGGCCTACGTTGGTGTGCTCGGCTGCCCGCTGCTGGAATATTACGACGTTGGCGTCGTCCTCGCCCCTGTTAGCGTGGATTTCCCGGTAGTGGCGGCGAAAGCGTAAGCAGAGGAGGGGTATGCTGTTTGGAAGGTGCGGTCGCCTTGCTCTCGGTTGGGCTTTGAAGCAGGGTGCACCAAGAAAGGAGGAAAGGGAGGGATGCAACGTTTGACCTTCGTTGTCACATGTGAACGGCGGTGGGAGGTATGTTGCTTACGCGGTAGCGTTGGTGCACAATGTTGCGCCCGTTGTTGACAGCTAAGTGAGCGCATAGCACATTGCAGGTTCATGTGGCTTCGTACGACATCCTTGCCTGCCGGCACATTGCACGTTCATGTGACTTCGTACGACCGCCGTGTCTCCCGGTACATTGCATGTTCATGTGGCTTCGTACGACTGACTTTTCCGCGGTGCCATTTTTCACTCGTGACGCGGGGGTATTCGCTTCGACATCGCAATACTACATCGTGACCTGTCACTCAGTATTACATGGGTTCTTGTGACATGATGCAGACTGACACTGGAAATAGCCGTCATGAAGAATTCAGCGACCTGTGATCACCTTCGCTGGACATACGTTTTTACTCTCATTCTTTCATGCAATACACCACTGCAGTGGTTTATCCGGAATCCCAAGCAGGGGGTGTGGTCATTATTACAGCTACGTGATAACAGGTATAATTACCGACATGTCATTACAGCTGAAATAGCAAGCCCCCTTTTTTGCAGGGGGTGTCGCTAAAATTTTTTGTCAAAGGGATGTGGGAGGGTCTGGATAAATCACTGACACTAAAAACTGAGAGTCCGCCCTCCGAAAAGTGTAACCCATTGTATTCTTTTTCCTCCGAGGTGGGTATATACGGACGACACTAAGTGAATTCTTAACGACCGAGACATATGGACCCATGTAATACATAGAGAATGTAAGGCGCAAATTGAAGTGAAGAGTGCAAGGAGCACGGAAGACCACCAATTTACAGTCCGTGAAACACTTTCTTTTCCTCTCCCACAATCTGTGAATAAATATGTGTTGACACAGTTTACAACAATCCCACTCTTGCCCGTTTTTATTTGATGTTTGAAACAACCTCTCTTCATAATCACTTGACTGTAGTGTTAGTCACTTTTTGAGGTAACTTCGCCAAAGTATTATGAGCAAAGTTAGAAATTTCTGTTACATTTCACGTCCAAACAGGCAGAACGCACGACGCGGGCTCCTTTCTTTTTATTTTGCTGCTGAAAAATCCGACGACAGTGACCCCGCCCCTTGCACGTGCTCGGCGCCAGCACCCTGTCTGCTCCGCCTTGTTGCAGCGCGATGTACTCGATGTACGCTACCACAATTCCGACGTGCTTCTGAGTTACGTCGCAGCAGAGTGTTTTGAGTTCGTGGAGTGCATTTTTTAACGGGGAAGGTGATGAGGCCACACTTGGCAAGGTTCTATGAAATGTGCGCGGAAAATGGGAACTCGCAGAACTTGGAATTCCAATTCTCACTTTGTGTCCAATTGACAAGGTATATTCGGACCTCCGCTCCAAACTTTATTTCGGCACAGTAGCAAGAACTTTCATTTCTCACTTAATTTCATTTTCAGAACTTGGAGGTTGTAACTTCATTATATATTTAGGTAAATGACGTAACTCGTAACTAGCAACTTTTGGGTGGTAATGAACCTCCCCATCTCTGCTGAAACGTATACTTTATTGGTGATGAATATCTAAGAAATAGCAGCTGCGTCCTTTGATGGAACACTTGTGTCCGATGGATGCTACACGCATGCGGAACAGATAATTCCCCAAAACATGACCTATGCACCTCAGATATATAAGAGACCTATAGTGACCTCTGTGTATTACATTTAAAATAAAAGACGTCCACAAAAACAATGCCAGTCCGATCTTGTCCTATTTGGATCCCAATCACACAAAGAAAAAAAACAATCTGAGAAAACACAAAATAAGTCTAGCAAAACACACGTCGTCAGCACGACAGCAATCTACTGTCGTCTAGTAAAACTTGCATACGCGACCGAAGGCGAAGGCTGAAATCCAAACCCATCCAATATACATATATACGCACATTATAGCTGTAGGCGAGCAAATAAGTCAAACAGAACAACCGCAACGTGCAGACCGCGCGACCGCAGAACGCCAAATTGCCTCTCGATCTAATCTACCGCTTACACTTGCAACATACGGTTGACTCCGGCTACATGACATTGCCCCCCGTGCCCCACTACGCGAAAGAGTAACGCGTTCCAAACACTTTCCCTCTCTGCGTCCGCCGATACACAACGACGGCGGGGGGGGGGGGGGGCGCAGGCATCTGCAGTGTCCGGCCCATACGCCCACACCAGACACGAAACGCGAAGCGTTTATGTTCGCTCGGTGCACTCCAATACACATTTGCCATTCACTCCGCACGCGTTCGCACAAGTAACAGTCACGACACGTGAACGTCAAATATCGACTAAACATTATTGGCTTCTAAACCTATCTGTCATCTTCAAAATCCATCGTACAGACTTCAACTTCCAAACCCATCACGCTGACTTCCCCTTCAAAACCATTGCGCTGACTTCCAAACCCACACACGCGGATTTCAACTTCAAAACCCATAACGCGGACTTCAACTTCAAAACCAATAACGCGGACTTGTACTTCAAATCCCATAACGCGGACTTCAACTTCAAATCCCACCACACTGACTTCAACTTCAAAACCCATCACACGGACTTCAACTTCAAATCCCATCACACAGACTTCAACTTCAAAACCCATCACACAGACTTCAACGTCAAATCCCATCACACAGACTTCAACTTCAAAACCCATCACGCGGACTTCAACTTCAAATCCCATCATAGCCCTAAATTCAACTACAACTTCACATCACATCATAGCCCTTCATTCAACTTAAACTTCACTTCACATCATGCCGTTCATTCAACTTCAACTTCAACTTCACATCACATCATGCCCTTCATTCAACATCACATCATTCTCTATCTATGATGGATGAAGTCGGTGAAGGCCATCATGAATGAATTCGCCGAGCTATGCTCCCCTGTTTATGTGTGCGACCTGGTAGTGTTTGCCTGTGTGATGCTGCACACAGAGCCTAAGCACTCAAAGCGCGTTGTTACACAGCATAAATTAGAAAAATTAAATCCGACGGTAGGTTGCGCCCCGCAACAGATAAAAAAGTCATGACGGGAGTACTCCCGTCACGTGTTACCTAAGTAATGCACAATGAGCTTTTGACCGGCTACTAATCACCAATAAACACCGCTTTTAGAATCACAAGAATTACAGGACAATTCTTCAACATATCGAAGGAACAGTATCCCAAAATATTGTCAGCGCCCTTTGTTTGCTCTCCTCCCAACCATATCGCACGGCGTGTATTGCGGTCTGGCAGGGTTTGTGTACGCAAAGAAGTTGATTTCCTGCCGAAATTGAACAGAACTTCACCTGACAGCAATGCCAGCTATCTACTGTAATGTTCGGGGATACACCAAGTGTGCTCTTTCGACAAGGGACGTTGTGTACCACAAGATTCCAACGGAAAATGCGCGGAAGCGAAAGTTATTGCACGCGCTTGGTCAAAACATTCGTGAGGCACGCCGTATTTGCTCAACCCATTTCTCTGACGAGTCGTACGAAATGGTAGCAGCGGACGGTCGAAAACGTCTCAAACGGACCGCAGACCCGACACTAGTACTTCTCCTTGTGACGTCTGGCGATGCGAACACCAGTGCACACGAAGTATGTATTTACCGATACACAGGAATTACATATATATGGTGCACTTCAAATTCAGATCGATTTTTGTGATGCCTACGCTGCGTAATGTACCAAACGGAATATCCCCCTTCCTCTGGGGAGCCCTGAGCTCTCGCAGGAGAATAGAAGTGTCAAATAAATTGTGCGCTATAGATACTGACTGTATTCTTCATTTATATCAGCGACACAGGCTTCCATCGTCACTGACAAGAAAGTGAAACTCGGAAGTAAAAGCGTGCAAACGCATGATTTGCCTCTCAACCTTTATCCAGTGATGAATTCAACACCTATTGTCCATACACCCTGATGCTCACAGGTGGGTCAAGCTCTCGTTTTGTTTAACATTTTAACTTCTACTGTACTGTTACTAAGTAGCACTTGCAAGTTGATATGGACAGAGTTTGGGGATGTTCTCCTTCCTTGTTTGTTTGTTTACTGCTCACTTGTATGCTCGTTCATAAACACAGTAATCAATAAAGCAACATTACAAGCTTTGATGTCTGTAGAATGTATTTTACTGTGTAGTGGCTGTCTGGTTACTCCAGAAGGGTATATGGCAGACCTCTATTTTGCATGAAATTGCTTGTTGTGATCAAGCTGTGTTCATGACCAAACCATGCAGTGTACCTCTGTCAAGATGGGAGGCATTCAATGCTGCCTACAAGCACCTGAAAGAAAAGTCAGAGCTGCATCTCAGAGAAAGTGAATAAACATACACATGGTCAGACAGCACCTACTGCATCACACGTCAAAAAGGCAAAAACCTTTGTATGCTTCAGAAGGACATGCTTTCAGGGCTTTTCTGCATTCCTTTCCTAATGGTCCCCAGAGCCACCTGGTAAACTGTTTGTAGGCAACGTACCGAAACTTCCTGCATGTACCATGGACAGCGTAAAATTATAATATGTAACTTTACTGATAACAAACTGAAGGCACCACATGAATGAACTCACTTCTCCACTTCGCTGTTTTTGATAAGAGTGTAGTCGTCGCTTTCGCTCACGTAGCAGTTGGACACCTGGACCAACTCAATCTACAGCCACAGTATTTGAAAGTACAGATTTATTGAAATGCAACCGTTGCGCTACTTCACCCAGTAAACCAGGAATATCCGGGAGACGTCCCACAAATGTCGCGAACGTCGCGAACGTCCTGTACGTCTAGGAGATGTCCCAGGTATATCCAAAATGTGACATTGAGATTTATCCCGTTTGTTACATCCCGGGGAGCTCTGGGAGACGTACAAAACAGAACATTTTTCTATAAGACAATATACATATTTTTCACGTGTTCAAACCTGTTATGACTTGATTTCGGTTCATTGATAATCATGTTGGACAGAGCAATGAACAGAGGTCACAAGGTGAGATCGCGTGAAGTGGCAGAATGTAGTCCAAGGTTTTAGCCTGTCACAGCCTTCTCGTTAAATGTTTTTTTTTTTTTTTTTAAGAATGCCGTTTCTTCTTGAAGAAATACGTTCATCTTTTTTGTTTCTGAGGGCTGGGTAAGAACTCCCATTTTATTCAGCCCATTTTCATTAATGTGTTTGGGCGAAAACAAAGAGACCGCCAGGTGTCCGTCTAGCGCTATCCAATTCCATATCCGTATCCGAGTTTGTGCTCAACATGGTGCTTCACGCGTAGGCGGTTACGCCCGCTGTTTTTGCTCGTGTGTGTGTTTCTTGTCCTGCGGCATCATGAGCGACGACAGATCACATGTAAATATTGGTTTGTAGTTTCTTTGCAAACGTTTGTTTGGGACTGTTGTTACGTATCGCGCATGCGGCTTCGGTCGTGCACATGTAAGTTAACCCTAACGCTAATGCCGAAGTACAAGCAAAGGTACCGCACCGCAGGGCTTCCGAAGAAGCCCGTGGAGCAATTTCAGTGCTACGCGAGGAGCCAGAACATATGGAAACTGAAAGTTTATGTGAAAAGCCGCATACTTCTCGTCGTTATGAGAGCTCTGAACCGGTGCCGAGCTGCAGCTACAGCAACGACGTGCAAGAACCAGCAACCCGAGAAATTGTGTCGGAAATTTCACAGACTACAGACAATGTCGAGATGACAGGGATAATTCATCGGGACGATTTATCAGACAGCACTAATGAATCTAGTAGTCAACCGACGGACAATCTAAGCTGCTGCGATTTGTCTGCGAGTTCAAGAACATAGGCCGCCAGCGACAACATTCCCCACACCTCCGTGTCAAATCTTCTGAAAATTCTCCGGCAGCATGTTTGTTTTCGAGAACTTCCGAGTGACGCATGCACCCTTTTAAAAAACCCAAGAGGCAGCACAAAACACTTAACTGAAATGCCACCTGGCGAATACTGCCACTTTGGTTTGGCTGAATGCATCAAAAATATATTTGAAACTTCAGCTGACATCCCAGACCAGGTGTCTCTGATGTTTAATGTAGATGGGCTTCCACTTTCTAAAAGCTCGAAATTGGAATTATGGCCAATCCAATGCAAAATCAAAGAATTGTGTGATGTGCCACCGTTTGTTGTCGGGGCTTACGCTGGCACCTCAAAACCGTCCTGTCCGAACGACTATCTTCAAAACTTTGTTGATGAGCTGGTCATCTTGCTTTCTGATGGAATCACTGTACGTGGCTCGACGATGATACACATCCTCTTTGACAGCATGATTTGTGACGCCCCCGCACGTTCGTACATTTACTGCACGAAAGGCCACACCGGTTTTTCTGGCTGTGCAAAGTGTACGGATGAAGGAAAGAATGATGTGAATAGGTTATACTTTTCCACTGAAGCAGCATCGTTGAGGACGGATGACAGCTTTCGCAACCAAGAAGACCCTGATCACCATCGCGGAGTATCCATACTAACAGACCTTCGTATTGACATCATAACGACAGCACCTCTAGACTATATGCACCTTCTTTGTCTTGGTGTGGTCAAAAAATTAATTTCACTTTAGGTTTCTGGGCCATTAGATGTAAGACTTGGCCCGACTGAGAGGAATACTCTAACAGCTAAAAGCATTGCGCTACAAAAAACATCCCAAGAGAATTTTCCCGGAAACCACGAGGAGTTGACGAGGTGGAAAGATGGAAGGCGACAGAGTTTCGTCTTTTCCTGTTGTACACAGGGCCTGTCGTCCTTGAGGGTATTCTTCAACAGCCCCACTATCTGAACTTTCTAACACTACACTGTGCATCTATGATCCTCATGAACTGTGCCGCACCCAGAATGAGTACGCCTCCACATTGATGTCGCATTTTGTGCAGATGTTTACTGAGCTGTATGGAGACCATTTGGTGTCTTATAATGTCCACGGTCTCCTACATCTGGCAGATGATGCGAAGAATCATGGTCCTCTTGATTCATTTAGTGCATTTGCATTTGAAAACAACATGCAGACCCTCAAAAAGCTACTCAGAAAGCCATCATCAACGCTCGCACAGCTGTACAACAGATTTAGTGAAAATCAGCAGACTGTGATCAAAACGTCCTTGAAGCCCAAGAAAGTGGGCCCTGGCAATTCACACAATCGAGGCCCACTTCATCCATTATGCACCCTGCCACAGTATGATCAGTTCACGACAAATCAGTTCACTCTCACAACAAGCGGCCCTGACAGCTTCTGTATGGTGAATGGTGACATGATTGATATAAAAAACTTTGCTACAATGCGGGAGTCAGAGAAGATGTGTGTGATAGGGCACAAATTGGCACAAAAGCGCGATCTGTTTCACAAACCGTTTTCATCATCTCTAATAGGCACTCAGGTCGTGTCTCGAAGCCCAGTTTTAAGGGTATGGCCACTAGAAAATGTGACAAAAATACTTGTATTGCCCTTCAAGCAAGAAATGGTTGCAATGCCAATGGTGCATTTATACTAGGGTTCTGTAACCTGCCAGCCAAGTTGTAATTGTTCCGCACCTGTTCTGTATCGCATTTCAAACAAGATCTCCTTACCTGCCCACATCTGTTATGGATGTCGTTCGCAATAGTTCATTTCCTTGACCGTGACGAGGTGGGGATTGTACCAGTTTCTTGGATCCATGGAAACACTTGCAAGTGGCCAAACCTGCCCACTCACATCGTTGATAAGAAAGTAAAGAAAGGATTGCCTCCTGGTGAAGATTCTGACGACATCGAAATTCAAGTTAAAGGGCTATTCAGTAAGCTGGTCTTGCACAGTAAATATTTGCTGTGTGCATAAGTACACATTTAAGGCATATTTGATATCATTTAGTGAGCTGGGGAGAAGCACGCAAGATGCTGCCCGCTGCAGAATATCATTCGGACTTGAACGAGAGCAGATTGCCCCCCAAGCGAATCAGGCGTCCAAGAATGGTGTACAGTGATGATGATGACGACTATGACTTTCCGCCTGTCCCACAGAATTTTCCAGCCAAAGGTATGTGCGTACTGTAACAAGAATTGGTTACTGCGAGGCCAATATGGTTTAGAGAAATTAATTTCTAAGTAAGTCATTTCCGTGTTCATTACTGTGGTGTTACCCCAACTCCAATGATGCGATTTCAAGTTTAAATCGCAGGAAAGCTGCCTGTTGCTGTTCCTTTGGACACTTCTGCACACAGCAGAAAGATTGCAGGTAATTCAGCTCGCACTTGGTCAGACACGTTGTTAGACACCCTGGAATCATGACGGCTGTTATGTAAATTACAGCAAAGCAAACTCTCACTGATGGGTGTTCTAATTCTCCGTGTCACACAAATTCCCGTGAGAGACAGTCAGGTACTGTACCTATGCAGCCGTCGAAATATGTTACCCCTACAACGCACTGTGTTTTGCAGGCAAGCAGCTTGACTCTAGGTGTCCATCCAGTCAGTCGTCGTTCACTGATGAGTCAACTCCATTAAGGTTTTCAAGTAGGTATTTCCTGCTATGGGTTCAATGGCAAGCATATACCTGCCTGTCCCTATCACAGGTCAACGAGCTATGAGTACCGAGGTAGAGAGCACACGTTCAGTGCAGCTTGACGGACAAGGTGGGCCCTTTACCTATATTTGCATAAATCTCTGTGTTTGAATATACCTTGCAGTCCTTTGTTTGCGAAATACTAATACAAACATTGATTTTCTGCACATAGATGATGTGCAGTCTTGCAGATCAAGTATGTCTGATGAAGGTGTGATGAGCACGTTTTCTGCACTGGCTGATACTCAGTTTTCAAATCCATTACAGTTTCATGTGTTTGTGTCACATGTGCATCTTCAGTTATATTCATTCACCTTTTAATTGTATTGTAATCCTTCTTCACCAGGTGTATCTGCGGACGTGACCGGCAGTCACAAAGGTATGCAAGAGAAGCAGTTTGAACTAGGTGGGGACGACATACAGCTTGCAATCTTTGTAAGTCATCTAGTTTTATTTTGACAGGTCTCCAGGATTCTACGGCAGCTGGTAATGCTATGGCTTGCACTATACTCTACCATGGATTTAAAAAACTCATATCTGGGTGGTTCTGATAACTTTCTTCTTTTAGCAGGTGCATCACTTGTGCAAGTGCCCAGAGCACAGCAGCCAATGCCATCTTACGGTACACACACAACCTTTTCTCTGTCGAGCATTTTGATGACAAAGTATAACCACATCTCGGTTTGAACACCACTTTCGGCTTCCATTGTTTGTCATATGAAGTTGATTTAGTTCTGTATTTAGAATTTCAGCACCAGGTGCTCAAGAACTTCAATATACTTCGCCTTGCGATACAACAACAGGGGGAACTCTTGTCAAGCCTAATGCCTCTTCAAAACTCCCTCACTGAGGCTCCCAAGCTGCTAGAGAACCCGCTCAGCTCTGTAGAAGAATTCGAAACGTTTGAAGGGCAGCTAACACCAGACCGTGAGAAGCAGTTAGTGAGTGACTATTTCACTTTAAAATACATTGAGCACTAGGCATAATTACAAGAAAAAATTGTTCGGTCCCTTTGTCTGGTACATTAGCTCAACATTGCCCTATAATAATAATAATAATTATATTCTTATAGATCCTGGAGCATTCACTGCTCGGGGGAAACTCCACAAAAGTTGCAGTTCGCAGGATAATGTCGTATGTTCTCAGCAATGAACTGGGACGCCAGTACAGTTGGGAAGGAAGAAAGGGTAAATTACCCTTGCGAGACCTAAACCTGCCAAAACTCATCCTGCGTAAGCATACTTGGTTTCATGCATATATATAATGTCTTGCTCCTGTCTCCTGCTACTCGCCAGCTAAGGGCTTCAGGAAATGTTCAAATATCAGTTTGGAATGTATCCGGTTCTGCCACCTTGTTATTTTTGTTGTTTGTACTGCTTTCCCTTCGGACTTCATTTTATGATAATGTGTGTCTTTGTGATTTTGTTAAAATTTCAGGTACCATTCACTCTCACAAAAAAATTGTCAAAACTACACGGTACGAAGTAGAGCACCAGATAAAAGAGTGGCTGCGCCATGCGAGGGACAGGGCAGAAAGAGCAAGGTATGTTTAAATCGTGACCTCATTTCTTTGTCAACTACACTTAACTTCCTTGTAGTGTTCCTAGAAGGGTCCAGGCACAATCAACAGCATGAATGCAGATCTCTCCCAAGTTGTAAGAGTGCTCGATGGCCCACTATGTCTCACGCCACCAGAGTTTCTTTTAGTTGTTTTTTTTAGTTTTTGCTGCTGAATGCAAAAGGTATGTATTGATACCTGTTCATTCAGTTTCTTTATTAATGTAGCCATTTTATTTCCAGTTCTTGAGAGTGCTCGAGGCATATGCTATATATCAGGGTCCAGCGCTAGTTTTTTTTTCTTCTGTCAACTTAAGAAAGGTACATATCAATATCTGTCTATCCGTTAACCTTCATTCATGCATAGCCCCTCCTTTTTTCAGTTTTGAAACGTGCTCCAGCCTCACATTGTCTTACCGGTTTCATATTTGTACTGCTCAGCCTGAGAAAAGGTACATACCAACACCTGTCTGTTCATTAACCTTTATTCATTGGGATCCGCTCTTTCATCAGTTTTTAAGTGTGCTCGATGGCCCACCATATCTCACACCATCGGAGTTTTATTTGTGTTTTTTAGTTTGTGCTGCCCAATGCGAAAGGAATGTATTGATATCTGTTCATTCGGTTTTGTTCATTAATATAGCCATTTTCTTTCCAGTTCTTAAGGGTGCTCGAGGCACATGTTTTTTATCCGAATCCAGCACTAGTCCATTTTCACGTTCATACGAAAGGTATGTATTTCTGTCTGTCTGTCTGTTAACCTTTACTTATGCATAGCCCCCACCCCCCTTCTTTTCAGTTTTGAAAGGTGCACCAGCCTCACGTTGTCTGTTTCATGTTCATATTACTGAGACTGCGAAAGGTACATACCAACATCTGTCCATTCATTAACCTTTATTCATTGATACCCCCCGTCTTCTCTCAGTTTTTCAGTGTGCTCCATGGGCCACTATATCTCACGCCACCAGAGCTAGTTTTATTTCTGCTTTTATAGTTTGTGCTGCCCAATGCGAAAAGTATGTATTGATATCTGTTCATTCGGATTTGTTCATTAGTATAGCCATTTTCTTTCCAGTTCTTAAGGGTGCTCGAGGCATACGTCTTTTATACGAATCCAGCACTAGTCCATTTTCACGTTCATACGAAAGGTATGTATTTCTGTCTGTCTGTCTGTTAACCTTTACTTATGCATAGCCCCCACCCCCCTTCTTTTCAGTTTTGAAAGGTGCACCAGCCTAACGTTGTCTGTTTCATGTTCATATTACTGAGACTGCGAAAGGTACATACCAACATCTGTCCATTCATTAACCTTTATTCATTGATAGCCTTTTTTTAGTTTCTAAGAGTGCTCAAGGCTAACATTTCCTTACCAGTTCCTCGTTAATTTTGCTCAACTTGAGGAAGGTACGTACCGATATCACTCTATTCATTAACCTTTATTCATTGATACCCCCCTCTTCTCTCAGTTTTTCAGTGTGCTCCATGGCCCACTATATCTCACGCCACCAGAGCTAGTTTTATTTCTGCTTTTATAGTTTGTGCTGTCTCATGCAAAAGGTATGTATTGATATCTGTTCATGCGGTTTGTTCATAATATAGCCATTTTCTTTGCAGTTCTTGGGGGTGCTCGAGGCATATAATTTATATCTGAGTCCGGCGGTAGAATTTTTTTTTTCGGCTTAAAGGTACATATCAATATCTGTCTCTTTATTAACCCTCATTCATACATAGCCCCCTCCCCTCCTTTTTTTCAGTTTTGAAAGGTAGCTCTAGGCTAACGTTTTCTTACCAGTTGCGCACTAATGTTGCCCAACTTGAGGAAGGTATGTGTCAATGTTGCTCTACTCATTAACCTTTATTCGTGGATCGCTTTTTCTTTTTTTCAGTTTGTAAAGGTGCTCGAGGCTAACGTTTTCTTACCAGTCTCACATTCTGCTCAACTTGAGAAAGGTATGCATTGATATTTTTGTAATCATTAACTTATATTACTAACTTATATAACACATTTTCTTGAGAAAAAGAGCTATGAGAGCAGCATTGATTTTGTTTTTGCAGTTGAGTTATACAGGTGGACACGATCTCTAAGAAAGTATGTAACCACAAGATGTCTAATTATCTCAAATCCATTAATTTAGCCCTTTAACTAAGGAATTTGCAAACAGAACAGAAGGCAGTATTCATTGAAATTCAGTGTATATTTAAAAAACCAAGAAAAGAGCGTGTGTCATGGAATTTCGCTATGCAAATGAACCAAAACTGAGAAAGCACGCCCCACGGGCGCATCACCATCACCAATGGAAGTTTGTCTGAGCCTGATTGCAGTTTATCTGGCCAGCAGGCCAACACCTCCTACAATAATCTCGGTTGCTCCGAAACATGTCATCCTCTGACTTCAAATGAACGCTATGCTCCATGGGCTCCTGGGTTTGGCTTCTTAGCACATCAAATTCGACAATAAATATGACAACGCACGTGTGAATTTAACAAATCTTGAAACTGAATTATGTTACTCCATTCTACTAACTTTTTTTGCCTAAAGTTTCTAGCTAGACATGCAATTAATTCTAGATAATTAGCCATCCCATAGTTACATGCTTTCTTCGAGAGGATGTCCGCCTGGCCGTTAAACTGAATTGCAAAAACGATGTCTATGCTGCTGTCGTACCTCTGTGAAAAATATGTAGCGGATGCAAATGAACACCTTGTATGTATCGCATATATTTCCTGACGCTATTATAAAACTGCCGAACATTCTGCTTGCAGTTCAGAAGTACATATCGTCGTGACGAATCTACTCGCAACAGACGCCAGGAAGAGACAGAATACAATGAATGTCATTTAGTGCAGAAGTGTGTAACTTGACTCTGGAAACATGAATAAACGCAATATTTACTCAAACTAGCCAGTTAAACGAAGAACCATACAATGTCCAATATCTATTTATTTATCCAAATATCTGGTAGATAACATCACAGGGACGTTCCTGCAACGTTCAATCAGTGCCCAAATCCTAGTCCCCTGGATCCCCCATGGATGTCCCTAGGCTCTCTGGACTACTCCCAGGGATATCCTCATATCCAAAGCAGGATATCTGACAGATCTCCCTGTGACGTATATGGTTTGCTGGGCAGTAACGTCTCATTTGGCGGCAACAAAGGCATTCTTCTGCCGTCGGCATCGGCACGTATTTGCCGCAAGGACACCTGAACCCAAACAGCAATACCATACTTCCGCTGTGAGGTTCTCAACATTTTCATTTGTGGGGTCCTCCCTGACACCCTCGTAGGAGGCTAACGCTCCGTATTGGCCTTGGGCGACCGCAAGTCCCCAAGGTCAAGGGAGGACCCCGGGAGGAGAAAGGGACGCGGGGGAACGACGAGAGAGACAATCGGGCTTTGACGGGCGTTGTGTATATAGTCGTGAGCTTTGGCGGCAACGATGCCATGGATCTGAACGGCTTCTGCAGCCTTCTCCAGCGCGCGGCATCCCCTACCAGTGCCACCGGCACTACCTGCCTTAAAGGTCAGCTACGCCGATTTCCCGATGTGTTGAAACGGTTGTGATATTCAGAACGAGCACATCCAACTGCCCCCGAAACGCACCTTCGTTTCTCAATTTTGTCTTCCTATTACGAAATTAATTCATCAAAGAAACCAAAACAAGCCATGGGCGCAGCCATTTTTGTGACGTAGATGGGATAAACCTGCTCCATCTACGTAGATAGAGAATCGTGCGTCTGATTGGATGAAAGCTGAGGCTTTCTCTGACTTCCCTAGCGTCTTCTCCCGTTTGCGAGGAAATCCAGTTATGGCCGCCGGCTACGATGAGCGTTTCGTCCGAGGTAATCCCGAGAACTATTGAACGATTGTAACAACAACCGCGAACTCACCTCAACATCATTTTCGGCGTGAAATTGTGATTATGTGCTCGAGAACTTCGCAGTTCAACCGTTCAGCTGCCATTCACGTCAACCCGTTTGCTGCTTTTACAAGTGCTGGAATGGGAGCGATTGAGCAACAACGTGAGACTTGGTGATTGTTTGAGAATATACCTGCAGAGGACTGGTCTTCAAAGAAAGAAGGCCGTATTTCTGCCCATGCACATCGTGCGATTGCCAGGCTTGTTACGCGAGATACATATATTGTGCAGCATCATAGCGCGACTGCAATGAACGACGTAGGAATGTATCGTGACCACTCGAACTGCATTCGTTGAATCATTCGTCGGTTATATGAAAGTGCTCATCAGAGCTGCCCCGCACAAAAAGTGTTGGATGTAGTTTTGTAGTGTGTTGTTTATATCGTAGAGCGCATCGCGGCATGTAGGTCGAGAGCCCTTATACGTATTTTTTGCATGTTTACTTGAGTGTGCGCATTGTTCTATACCACACAGGCCGTATTTCATTCATAATAGTTTCGCAAATAAACACGTACGGGTTGATCTCATATTGCTTTTGAGTTAGGCATAGTGTCTTCAGATCAGGGTATGTGTATCCTGTTTGCTGGGCCCAACAGATGTTATTAAGGGTAGTGCAACATTTCCCACTTCTTGAACCATGCTAACATTGCCAGAATAAGGAACATAACACTGTGCTGTGTATTCTACACTCAGTTGTCTCGCGACGTAAACCCCCAATTATTATATTGGGTACTCCACATGTTCAACCAGTCAGCACTTCCCATATCCTATTTTTTTTAAAACATGTGCTTAAAATTGCACAACTGCCACTCAAGTAACTTTGCCACCAAATTAGTCAGTGACAAAAGGTATATGTACTTTATCACAAATTTATTAACCTTGGTAGAAATGGTTGATGGTGTCCTCTGCCTCGTACGGTGCACTTCATAGCAAAATACACAATAGTCCAAATGTTTTCCTTGTCCACAAATGCCCTGTCAAAGCTGAAAGACTCTTATCAAAATGGGGAAGCGGGCTTGCTTGTCCAGAGAAACAAATATGAAACTGCAGTGCTCAACGTAAATAACTGCATGCTCAGCAACTAAGGCTGATGATGCCGAAGACCTAATATTTCTAGGTTAAAGGGAACAAAGGAGAAAAGACCGCTGCAGCGTATTAATGTTGTTTCAAAAGTATAACACCACAAAATTTGTGAGAGTCAGTTGGTGTATTTAGTGATGTTGGTCACCTCCTGCACCAATTTTTAATAAGATTCAAATGCGTTGCTACCAACCAGGACCTAAGCCTGACCTATGATCTAATAATAATAATAGTATCTATCTATTACCTATATGGACCTTCACCACTAGTTTGGTCTAGGTTTCACACGTGGCTTCTAGTGAAATTCGAAGCTGCTCTGTAGAGCTGACAGGAGACTTGCAGAGTAGATAATTTTTTATTTATATTTTCCAAAGAACATGTAAAAAACAATGTGCTGTACCAACTGTATTCAAAGAAATACAAATATACTTTGTTTTAGCTATGTGCATATTAACAGATTACAGATGACCGATGACACACAATGGGCGTCAAGGGTGAGAACATAAGAATGCTACCACTGCAGGCACTGTCCTGAAATTCTAAGTCACCATTTGTCAGAAAGCAATGACCACGCACAGCCTAAGGATCATATTGAGCTCCTTCCATTATTTTTATTAACAGCATGTTGGCTGCCATCCAGTCCATGAAAGTGACCCTTATCGTTGAAAGAACGGTTCAACAGCAAGCGAGCTGGTGATAGTGTCCATGATGGCGAGACCTGAAGAGGAGATACAAGAAGGGACATAAACACGCTATGTTGAGACATTGTGTATGTCCCTTCCTATCCCTCGTGTCAGGGTTTTTCGCTATGGACCTTCATGATGTTTCCTTCGGCAAACTTTACATATTTTTATGTAGAATTGTGAAGGTACAGCCAGGCGCTGTTAGCAAATCGCACAGTACTTTTCTTGAATCAAGAATCCATGGAAGGTACACAGTCATTTTCAGCATTGCACACATCTATGGGACATGTTAATCACTTTGGAATGTCTCAGACATGTCATGGAGGCTGGCACATGATTAGTGGTGCTGAACAGACAATTATTTGTCATAGTTTTGGCATAAAAAGTAGTTTTGTCACCTGCATGTTGAAACAGATGTATCTCTACATACTTTGCCATGACACAAATATATGAAGCAACAAATGTACCCTCTACTTTATTATGGTTATTAGTCAACACTGCCAAGAATGTGGGAACACAGTCTTGTACCACCTACACTCTTCAAAATGACCTTCACACACGACACATTGTAGGTCAACGAGACTCCAGAATGATGTCCTCTCCCTCCCCATTAGCTGAAAACATTTTTCTACAACCTTGCATAAGGGGAAGTTAGTACAAGAAATGCACACATTCCTTTTTTGAGCAAATCAGTATTCAGAGCGTTACCATACTGTGGTTGGCCTGCAGTGCATTACGTGGTACAGCACACACTGTAAAAAATTTCACCGTAGAACATGTCCCCCATTCTAATGACAGTCTTCTCCAGTTTTTCAAACTGCCATTTCCCATAGTGCTTTATGGTATGACACAGTATTTCTAAACCTTTATTGTAGTTTACTGGTTGTAGCAGAAAAAAGACACCACTGTTTCCGATCACAGGACGCAAGCCATAAGTGCTATACGGAAACAGTACATGCTGCTCTCTAGCAGTTGTTCGTGTTTGAACATGGTATGGTGCATGCAGGGTAAATTCCATGGTTAAAATATCCGAACGTGAACAACTGTTAGATTACATGATGTAGAATGCTCTATAGTACAGTAAAACCTCCAAAGTCGGACACCTGCCTACCTCGGACAACTCCCCATGATTTCATTGCACGGGCAGGCTCCCATTGAAACTACATGGGGACGAAATTCTCTATGTCGAACACCTCCCTATCTTGGAAGTAGGATAGGGTTTTCCCTGCAAAGTCGGAGAAAACCCTGGTCAAATTACCTCAATATCGGCCCATCTTTGCACCAAAAAGTCCCAAAATGAGCCAGCGGCCTTGACTTTTGCCCCTTTTTTCCCCTATACTGGTCTCAGCATTTTGTTGCTTTAGTTTTCAGAGTCCAAAAAAAAAAACAAGTGCTGTCAGCCTACATTGTAATTCTTTATGTGAGCACTTGTCTTCAGTTTGTCTAGAGCCTTTGAACAAACACTGCACCAAAGCTATGAGAAGTGGGCTGACGCTTCAGAGACAAGTCCTTGCTGCTCGAAAAGCTCTAGAGGTAATGCCATTGAGTAGAATCTGAACGGAATTCAATATACTAAAATCAGTAATAATTATCAGTGAAGAGTGGGTAGAGGTACCACTACCAGGAACCACCACCAGGTACCACTAAGGACCTTAAATTGAAGAAGGGGGACATTTCTCACAGCTGTGATCTCTTCCATTTTTTGTTGCCGTCATATTCTGTAACTCGGACACCTCTATAAGTAGGAGACGCTTCGGCTGCACCGCGGGTGTCCAACATAGGAAGGTTTCACTGTATTTGTGTTCCGTGTCATGTGACCACAAACAATATATGCTTTTGCTCATGCTGCACAGCACAGGCAAATTGATCTGCATGTGAGGATAATAACATGAAACCCGAGGCGCGGAGGAAAAGTCATGACTTTACGGTCTCTGTGTCAGTTGTTTCATGTTGTAATTGCGTACCAGCTGGCCTGTACCTGAGAATAGGTTTGATGCATTGTACACGCACCATAGACATGCAGTATGTGGTGTGTTGTGATAGTAATGCCAATTGAAGAATAATGCTCCAGGTGGATTGTTTCGGTACAATCTTGAACTATGCATACCAAGGGGTAGGGCATCTGCGTGACAGGTTTACCTGGAAGTAAGAACGTAAATGTTAGTTGAAGTCATTGAATAATTAACATTATCAATATACTGCTGCAGATGATACAAACAATAGCACACAAGATGCTCCGATATGTTCTGCAGGAATGTCTCTGTACTCACAATATTAGTACAGCAGCTACAGAAGGGCATAAAACAAGTTTTTGTATACATGATACCACTTGAATTCAACAAAAGCTTCTGCTGCACTGCCAGAACACCACGGCAGACAGATTTACCTTACTTCACCTGAGAAAAAGTATGTACTGTTGCACACATGATGCTGTTTGAATGTCTTGGAAAACATAATTTATGACCGAAAGACATCAACTGGAAGATTTCGATTTACCTTAGTCAAAACTGAGAAAAAGTATGTGCTGTTGCACGCATGAAACTGCTTGAACTGCCCTTGAGCGCTCTGGAAGAACACCTTATTTGTGACCAAAATACAACAGCTGAGCCAACACTGAATTTATACCTTACTCAAAATACACAAGATGTGCTGCCGTGCATATGATACGATGATACTGCTTAAATGTACTCTGAAAGCGCTGGCACCGCAGGCATGGTTGCTATAAGCTAGCGAGCAACTGCAAGGGTATACGAACACAAGAAGTCGAGCACAAGTGATGGAATGCACTTGACTAATCGGAAAATGAAATGTTTCAGTACCAGGTGTCACTGTTCCGTCAACAAAAACAGATGAACTTTGAAGGGGCGTCTGGTTGGCACTGGTGACAGCCTTCAGCTTGAACCCCAGACGGTGATAGTTGAGACGAGGAGTGCAAGCTTTTCGGTGGTGCCAGAATGCCTGCGAAATCATTTAACAAATAAGGCAATTCCAAATCTGTACCCGCTGGGGCGTAATCTCTAAAGGATGAAGCAGTAACTAACAGATAGCGTATTTTTCTCTTCTACGTGATGCAATTTGCACCGCATGACTGACTTGTCTAACATTACGTGTCTTACCTTTATCTGCTGCCCAGTCCTGCCCCTGCAATCTCCTGCTGCAGGTAAGGTTGGCACAGCATCCCGGACGAGACATCTTCGGCTTCTTGTGAAAGAAGTTGCGCATTGCTTCCGTAACATTCGTATGAGCCAGATGAACTGATCAAATCGCTGCTTTCGAAGGTGGCACACAGTCGAGGTTGTAACCGATTGTTGTAGTCAATAGATTTCTCTTTCGCCTTTCGGAAAATTGTGGTTTGAAACACTGGATCTGCATGCTGAAGTGTTCTTGCAGACGGGAGCAAAATGCTCACACATTGTCGGCACGCAGCACAGAACACGAACCACACCTGTACTGGCCTAGCAAATGCTTTGCAGTCGAAGGAAGCAAAACTCACGTTCCTCGTGGGTTTAGTGAAGTCCAGAAATATACTGGCTCCCTAATAGCGAACTGTTTATCACTTCCCCAATGTGGATCTGCGCAGCAGACGGCTCGGCAGAAGAAACTAGCCGGCTTGGCGGAAGAAACCAAGCCAAAAGTCATGCCAAGCCGGAGCGCGGGCAGACCACGAATGTGTCGTCGACACAGGGTTTGCGGGCCACAAGACGGGATGTCAGTGAAACTAAAAATTCACTTTTTCGGAAAACCGCGAGGAGTTTGGGATAACTATTTTGCATACATAATCAGTGTTCCCTTATGAACACATCGTATGAGTACCATTCCATTCTGTAACACTCGAAAATCGGCGTAGCTGAGCTTTAACACTGTATCATCGGGCGCTTTGGACGCTGTCTGATAGGTTTCCAGTTCCAACACGAAATCTGTGACCTACTTTCCGTCGGAATAATCCGAGTACATAGGGACAGCCATACTCGGATGGAGTCTCCGGGGAAAAGAGGAATGCGAGCTTGTTTGCATCACATTCATCTGTTGTGTCAGCGCGGCAACAAGATTTTTCACCTGCAGTATGACGTTAGCGGTATCTGCCGCCATCGTCTGGGGAGGAAGGGGCTGCGAATTCGCAACAGCTCCCGCGCTAGTTCCGGCGATGGCGCCGTCCCCGCTTTGTTCTCCCGCGACTTCGGAGTTCGCCCGATCGTCGCCCAGTAAACCATATACGTCCCAGTTACATCTGAGAGATATCTCATTTTGGACATAAGGATATCCCTGGGAGCACCCTGCAGATCCCCAGGATATCCAGGGGAGATCCAGGAGACCAGGATTTCGGCACTTTTATAGATCCCAGGGACATCCCCACGACGTCGCCATGAGACTTTTGGACCAGTATGGGATGTTACTTGCAATTGCTTTTCAAATGCAATAAATTTTATTCTAGTTTCCGCGCCATGCTTTTGCTTGATACATCAGAAGTGATGACAACACGGTGATATGTGATACACCCACCAAACATATGTGAAGGGCGAATAAGGGCAGTCTCTCTTTTTGGTCCCTCCAACCGCGTACGCGGATTTGGAGAGAAACCGGAGCGTTAACAATAATATCTGTTGCCGAGACGGCCGGAGCATATACTGAAATACAAATTGTTGTGCACTTTTATTATAAGGCATTGGGGCGTAAGTCATTTGTAACGGTTAAGGTGTGCATCCTTGCAATTAACTCGTATATCTGCAGATTCAAGGCATAACCAATAACGTTTCTGGCATTCCTTCCTATCCAATACTGTGTTTTCAATTCAGACTATTGTCTATAATGTGATTACCTGCTGAGTGGAGGTGCAAAAGTGATCGAATTCCTCTGTTGCTTGTCGGGTGTTACGCACAGATAAATACGGTGCACGGCCAGCAGAACGCGAACGATAGATATATAGCGATTTTACTTGTTCCCCCATATCTAGTTAACGTTCACAGAAGTTTTTCCTTGCTCTTGGGGGGGGGGGGGAGCACAAGAAAAAAGTTGCCGTCGAAACAACATGTCAAGCATCACATATTTACTCATATATCTCCAGCGACATCTCACTGATGTTCAAACAGTGTCCAAAATTTGGTATATACTGGATCTTGCACCGATACCCCTGGGATCTGCAGGCTGCTTACTTTCAAACATCCAAAGCGCGATATCCTACAGATGTACATCGGACATCTGTTAGTTACTAAGTAAAACCGAAACGCAATTGTTGTCCTAGGATGTCCCACATATATCAAGTGGATGTCCTGATATTGAGGACGTTCACGACCTTGTGGGGATATCCTAGGGATATTAGTGGTTTACTGGACGCCTGCTGCTGCATCGACACGGTCACCAGTAGACCGTGTAAGTACCGTAGAGGAGGATGGTCTTCCTCCACACGAATTATGACTGGCGATGATGGAAAGTGACTGGCGAGTGAGCAGCTGTGCGTGGCCTCACGCTAGGACGGTGCCGGTAGAACTGGCTGCCAGGCGCAGTAGCGCGGGCAGCAGAGGCGCGTCGTCGTCGTCGTCCACGGGCCGCCACACCACTCGCCCCCTCAGACGCGGAGCGGTGCATGCGGTTGAGGTCCGCGTCGATACCATGAAGAGGAGGTAGAGGACGACTTGTGGATGGTGGACTAATAGACACACAGCTTGTGATTGTGGCTGTTGATGCAGCAGCAGCGGGATGGCGGGAACAAGAGCGCTGCGATCCGGGCGGGTTCCAGTGATGAGATATGAATGCTGAGCGCTTGACTGCTTGGATGCTTGAGTGGTTGGTAATTGTGTTGAATGTCTGCTGAGTGCGTTGAGTCGTTGTTGAGTGCGCTGCGTGGCGTTGAGTGATCGTTGCTTGTTGATGGGTGAGTGCGTTGCTGAGTGATCGACAATACCGCGACCGGTACGTAGGCGTAGATGCTGTTTGCCGCCAGAGAAGTGCCGGGGAGTACCGTCATGAAGCAGGTGGAGGCCGTAAACTCAGCTTACTGTGGTCTCCCTGCGGGTCCCCGGTGGAACAGTGGTCGCGGTGCGCCTTGCCTGCTAGAAGGTGGTTCGCTGCTGGTTTGCCGAAAAATTTAGGATGTCGCATGGCCGAACTACGCCAAACATTGTGTTCGTTGTTCGGGTCACCAAATGTAGAGGACGACGGTCTTCCTCCAAACGAGTCTTGACCGGCGATGATGGAATGTTCCAGCGGGCAGATGTGCGTGGCCTCATGCTAGGACGGTGCCTGAACAACTGGCTGCAAGGCGCAGTAGCGCGCGTCAGCAGAGGCACGTCGTCGTCGTCCTCCACAGAGCCGCCACAATACCATTTCGCAAGTGATTAACACCCGCGAACCCCCAAAACCCTATCAGGGCCCCCAAAAGCACAAGTTCGTGCGGAGCCACTCCCTAATGACAAACAAAGGAACGACCCTACGTTGGGCGCCAGATATGGGTTAAAGCCTCCCTGTCAGCTTCAACCCTACCGTGGGTGCTCTAATAGCCAAAAGCCGTCCCCTATTGTCAAACAAGAATGACTCGGACACAAGAGATGTGACTTACATGTGTAGCGGACGACGACAACGACGACAACGATGGCCACGCGCGTGGAGCACCGGCTTCAGTTCCACCGGCGCGGCCATGGAGATAGGCCACCGTCATCGCCTCTCCGTGGCATACCATCATCGCCGGTCGGGGCTCATGTAGAGGAACTCCACCTCCTCTACATTTGGTGACCCGGACAAAGAACATCACGTCCGGAGCAATTCGGCCCTTCACCACCCCAAATTTCTGACCACGCCATCGAGCAGCACTACCTCCGGCACACACGGCCCACCTTCACTCCTACCGCACTCTTCGCTCTCTCACCTACGCTTCTCTCTTCGCTCAAGTCTTCTCACGCTTCTCACTGCCGGCCGCGACACCCGAGCCTTGCGCTCACCTGCCGGTTGCGGCAGTCGCGGCAGCCGACGCCTCGGCACACTTAAGCCCGTCTCGGCACCTCACTCTCTCCACCTGGGACTATCGAGCTTCGGCTCCCGTGCCGGTCGCGGCACCCCAGGACCACGACACCGAGCGCCTCACTCTCTCTGCGACGGATCGCGGTTCCCGTCCACACCTACCACAGGGATGACTACCTACACACGGATGCTGTTCCCGTCTTCATCCCCTCTGAAACGCCGCCAACGTGTGCCGTGCCCCTGTTCCCGCTGTTCCCTGTTCTTGCGATGCGTCCGCAACGCATCTGACGGCCGGGGGACCCCTGTAGCGGACGACGACAACGACGACAACGATGGCCACGCGCGTGGAGCACCGGCTTCAGTTCCACCGGCGCGGCCATGGAGATAGGCCACCGTCATCGCCTCTCCGTGGCATACCATCATCGCCGGTCGGGGCTCATGTAGAGGAACTCCACCTCCTCTACAACATGGTTTAATCCTTGCCGCCAAAAAGGTCGTACACAACCAGACACATCAACCGTCACAGCCCGATTGTCTCTCTCGTTGTTTTCCCCCGCGTCCCTTTCTCCTCCCGGGATCCTCCCTTGACCTTTGGGACTTGCGGTCGCACAAGGCCAATACGGAGCGTTAGCCTCCTACGAGGGTGCCAGGGAGGACCCCACGCCGTGGCATCCATGTTGGCGGATGCCTGGCGAACGGAAGGGAGAGCGAACGATTTCGTTTTGCCTCGGGCGCTGGATCCCTTTTCTATCGAGTAGAGGCGTCGTGCGGGATTTTGTGAAAACTCTAGCTCACGACGGTCCGCGTGGGGAAAGGAATTGTCTCCGTGCCCGGAGGGTACAGAGTCGGCAGGCACAGCCGGTTAGGGAAGTCCCCAGTAGCAGATTACAACCGGCGGACCACGGGCGCGCACAGTTCAGGTGTTATGGGTGTAATGAGTTGGGTCTTTACAAGCGCAATTGTCCCCACCGCCAGCGGAGTTTTCGCTCAGCGCAGGGAAACGAGTGAAACCGGCGGCGTGAGCTGGGGTCAGCCCTGATACGTCGTCGGCGACAGGTGAAAGCTTGGAGTGTATGTCTCGTATCTCGCCGCAAGATTTTGCCGAGGACGGGTTAGCGTCGGCCCCATTAACTTGCAGAGTACAATGATCCGTCCCCGTTTCTGGTCCATACAATGGCGTAACGATAGCTGGTAAAGAGTACATGGGCTTGGTGAATACCGGCGTCACGCTCTGGCTAATCGGAGACGCCGTGTACGCAGATTGCCGCGGACGAAATCGTCACGTCAGGAAGGTCAACATTCCCATGCGGTTAGCTTCGGGTGGTACGAAGGCTGGAGGCGCTGTGAGACTTTCATTGTGCTTCAGCGGAAGGCGATGCCGACAGCGGTTTGTTTGTTGTTTGGGGCGGGATTTCATTGTTCGAGAAGGACTGATTCTTTATTTAAAAGCGAATGGGTATCGGTGCGGCGGTCCATTGAGACTGTTGATTCCTTTCGCGGTTCCGCCGCCGGCTGGTAACTTAACCAGTCGCGTGGGCACCCAATCGTGTGAGCCGAACAGCGGAGAGGATGTGCTCACTGTGGGGAATGCGCCACAGGTAATCGAGAGGGAGGATGCATCTTTCGGGGGCGGAGGGGCAGAGTGCGCTAAGCTTGCTGACGTTTTGCTCCCGTTCTCCGAGATGTTCACTGAGAGGCCAGGTACGACTGATATTTTAGAGCATCGGATTGATACTGGTACATCGGGGCCCTGGAGGTGTAATCCGAGGCCTCTTAGCGCGCGTGAGAGGGAGATTCTTGACGTGGCGCTAGAGGAGATGGTTGCGACAGGTGCGGTTAGGCGGTCGCAGAGCCCCTGGGCTTTTCCGGTGATGTTAGCTCCGAAAAAGGATGGGACGGCGAGGCTGTGTGTGGATTATTGCCACCTGAACGCCCTAACGGTGAGGGATGCATATCCGTTTCCGTCTATCAAGTCAGTCAAGTACGCGCTGGGGAATGCCAGCGTGTTCATCATTTTAGACTGTAGTCGGGGTTTCCTACAGGTACCGGTAGCGGCGGAGGATGTCCAAAAGACGGCATTCACTTGTCATACAGGCTTGTTTGAATTTACGAGGCTCCCGTTTGGATTATCAAATTCGCCCGCTAGTTTTCAGGGGCTAGTGGACGTCGTGCTGGGAGACGCGAAGTTCAATTATGCCATGGCTTACAGGGACGATGTAGTTGTATTTTCTAGGTCATTCAGGGAGCACGTCATTCATTTCCGTACTGTTCTGAGTAGAATAAGGGACACCGGGTTGACAATTAATCCGGGGAAGGTTCAGATTGCATCCCCTAAGGCGGATCTCTTAGGGTTTGTAGTGGATCGTGGCACACTGAGTTCGAACGAGGAAAAGTTGAGAGCTATAATCGATTATCCTCGTCCGCATGACACCAAGAGCTTGCAGAGGTTCTTAGGAATGGTTGGCTTTTATCGCCAGTTCATTCCGCGATGTGCAACTCTTGCTAAACCACTTTACGAGCTACTGCGGAAGTATATGCAGTGGTCGTGGGGTCCTAGGCAGGAGGAGGCATTTTCCTCTTTAACACAAGCAATAGCGGATACAGCTAGATTGTGGTTGCCAGACTTGAACAAGCCGTTCGGGATGCAGACGGACGCGAGCGATTACGGGGTTGGAGCAGTGTTACTGCAAGAGCATGAGGAAGATTTATGCCCTGTCGCTTTTGCAAGTCGTACAGTCACCCCGGCGGAAGGGAATTACTCCGTTACGGAGAAAGAGTGCTTGGCGGTGATGTTCGGATTGAAAAAGTTTGACATATATCTGGATGGAACGACTTTCGCCATTCATACGGAGCACCAGGCACTCGCATGGCTGCAGGGGTTGAAGAAACCGCCTGGCAAGTTAGCACGCTGGGCGTTAGCGCTCCAGGGTTATTCATATCAGGTACAGTACCTGAAGGGTAGCACGAACAAGGTGGCAGGTGCATTGTCTCGTGCGCCACTGGCTTCCCACTGTTCTGATGCACAGAAGGAATCCAAGTAGGAAGGTAGAGCTATGCCCGGATGTGAGTATGATGCTGGCCCGGTCATACAGTCCGTACATGGGGGCCGAGCAGACTCTCTTGCGGTAAGCGAGGAGGGTGAAAGAGAGACTGGTAGCACAGGTAAGTGTGTAAGTCTCCGGAATGGTTGTAGAAGCCAGACCGAGGGGGGACATCTCGTGGCGGCGGTTGGTTCGAATCCCGCGGGTAACTCCTCGGCTTGGAAAACGGTCGTAAGCAAGGAAGAGCTCTTAGAGGCACAGAGATCAGGCGGGTTATGTCAACGGGTGTCTGGAAAGCTGTCGGACAATAGTGCAGCTGACACCGGGAACGTTGACAGGAATTTGATGCCTGCCTGGACTCATACTTGTTGAGTGATGACGGGCTCTTGCTCCGATACGTACCTGGCTTGGACGAGGAGGACGAGAGTGTTCCTGCTTTCAAGGTAGTGGTTCCAAGGAGACTGCGAAAGGTATTTATGCGGTACTTTCATGACTCAGCTCTGGCGGGTCACGGTAGCGGCAGCAAGACTTATCATAAGTTATGTCGTGTTGTGACTTGGCCGGGTATGAGGCAGGATGTTATGCGCTTTACCCGTAGCTGCCTGGTATGTCAGAAGGCAAGGCCTCGAGGTGGTAAGCCTCCTGGCATGTTGCAACTGGTAGTTAGAAGCTACCCTTCGCATATCGTAGCGTGTGACGTGATGGGACCATTTCCGAGAAGTCCACACGGGAAAAAGTGCCTGTTGGTGGTCACTGATTACTTTTCTAAGCGGGTGGGGATATTCCCGCGTAGGAAGCTGGTGTCGGAACGGATATGAGACTGGCTGTTTGAGACATTCTCACGGTTCGGGTTTCCGTCCCAGCTGATTACTGATAATGCATCGTACTTCACAGGAAGGGTGTTCGTCGACTCCTGTGCGGCCCTAGGGATCCGGCACAACAGAACGACTCCATATCATCCCCAGGCGAATATCACGGAAAGGGTGAACCGCAACCTTAAGAGCATGTTGGTGGCGTTAACCGACAAGCATAAGGATTGGGATGAGCGTCTACCTGAGTTGGGCTTCGCAACCAGAACGACGGTGAATAGGTCGACAGGGTTTTCTTCTGCGTACGTGAACTTCAGGAAGGAGATTAGTTTTCCGATGGAGAACGTGCTGAGACAGACCACGCCGGTGGCTCGTAGCCTGTCACAGTACGAGAGCGAGTTGCGCAGTCGGCTCTCGGACGCGGTGACTTGCGCAAGAGAGAGCCTAGGCGTCGCTCGCACTGATCAGGCGCTTCAGTGCAATAAGGGACATCGTGCCCTGTCGTACGAAGTCGGGGATTTGGTCCTAAGGCGAACGCATCCACTGAGCAATGCTGCGATGGGTTTCGCAGCATCGTTGGCTCAGCGTTGGGAGGGGCCATTTCGAGTAGTATCTCGGGTATCCCGCCTGACATATCGAATCCGGCGTGTGGAAACGGGGAGGAGGCTGGTCCCGTTCATGTTGGTGATTATGGCTACCATGAACGCGATCAGTGAGCTGACTCGGAGGCCGGCGATGTGTCCCCAGCGGCGGAACAGAACGCGGGGGTTCACACCCGAGGCGGCGTGCTAGGACGGTTTGTTCCTCCCGCGGCGGAGCACGAGAAGTGGGACAGCGGTCGCATGTATAGAATTAGCGCGTTCGTTAACCATGCCGTGCTTCCGCACATCTACTTGAAGGTTTCTTGGCAGCCGAGCACGACCGAAGGATGGTGCCCCCCGCTCCCGTTCTGGGAGTAGACGGGACAGCGCACGGGACCGGCGGGTGCTGGGCGAGTCCAGCCCCCTCCTCCACAACGCAGGTCGGTAGCAACATGGACGGCGCAGGTCGGGGACACGACGGCCTGCTTTGTGTGCCACACACGGTAGCGCCACCAGCCCAGGCCACTGAGGGGTGCAGATCCCTACCGCGTTGCTGCCATCTTCCGGGGGATTACCCTAGAAGACCGCTACCCCAGCGAGCCGGCAGCAGTCTACAGCGACGAGGAGGCTGCGCATCTGTGCAGCACCTGCGGGGGCCTGGTCATCGACCGGCCTACACACATCAGAGGCCACAGCCACGTCAGCACCGTCGCTTCCCTCGCTGGAGTCACACAGGGTAGCCCGGACGTCACGCCGGCAGCACTCGCACCTGAGGGGCCTGTGGCACCTGCAGCGGTCACCGCGGACCGGGCCGTCGCAGCTGCCGTCCAGATTCTCCGGGCTTTCCGCCCGGACCTCATCGCCGAGACGGACCCCATGGGACACCGCCCATCCTTGTTCCACATGTGGGTGGTCCCCCAGTTGTCCCAGAAACCGCGGGGCAAGACCGTATGGCGGTCGACTCGTCGCCAAGCCCTGCGTCCCTGGATGAAGATCTTCTCAAGTTCCTAGACCCCAAGACCGGGCCTTAGGTGGGGGGAGGTGTGGGGTCCACCCTGGGTCCACCTCGTAGGAGGCTAACGCTCCGTATTGGCCTTGGGCGACCGCCACTCTCCAAGGTCAAGGGAGGACCCTCGGAGAAGAAGGGACGCGGGGGAAGACAAGGAGAGAGACAACCGGGCTTTGACGGTCGGTGTGTATAGTTTGGTGTGTGTGCTTTGGCGGCAAGGATTAAACCATGTAAGTCACATCTTTTGTGTCCGAGTCATTCTTGTTTGGATATATGGAACGACTTTTGGCTATTAGAGCACCCACTGTAGGGTTGAAGCTGGCTGGGAGGCTCTAACCCATATATGTGAGGGCGGAGCGTTAATGGGGTCAGCTGGAATCTAAGGTCGATGAAGAGAGAGAATGAAGACTGTGATAATGATTGGGTGGAGTAGGATGCTAATGTACTATCTTCTTCCTCACATCTCCCCTTGGTGAAGGAACAGCCATCCGGCGGCGGAACGGTCATGCGAGGGGTCTGTGTTGTGTTTAGGCCAACAGACATGTATGTTTTCGGTGGAACGATGACGGCTGTCACGGGCGTTATGATGCGTTCGATGGTGTACGTGACACCCGAAAGGCGGTTAATTACTCAATATAGTCCCGTATAACGGCACATGGGCTTTGAGGAGAGGCCAGGTTTTCGAATAGCGACGCGAAGCTATACAAGATCCCAATTACTAGAATCCGTGGTGCAATGACAGTCGTCGTAGCGGTACTTGGCACTGACTTGATATTTATATGTACGGTAACAGGTGATTTGATGGCACTCTTCTGCTCTAGATGTAGTGTGCGCAAAAGCAATGTTAGCATGGAGGGTAAGGGAATAACGGGTCAATGGTGGAAAGTGGGTTGCGGCAGTATACCAAGTGCTACATTGTATTGAAGCTTGCACATAAGAGTTGTATGCAAGCGCAACATATGGCAACGTGTTGTCCAAGTTGTCACCTTGTGGTGACGCGTAGCACGATATCATGTAAGTCAGAGTGTGTTGAAACTGTTCAGTCAGACCGTTTGTCTAGGGGTGATAAGCGGAGGTGAAGTGATGAACCACGAATGTAGCCCGCAAAATATTGCTGAGGAGTTGGCCAATGAACTGGCGACAACGGGGAGCATCATGGCCGAGGTGGAGATTGCCGATGAAAATGTCGTCGATTTCTTCCGACGAACGTGAGAGTCAATATCACTCTCTGTTTGTATCTGGTCGATGTTAAGGCTCCATTGTTCCAGAGCACCTTAGGATATGCTTAGCACTGGATCAGCTTCGCAGTAAGGAAAAGAGTGATTCATGTGCGAACAGGTGGAGCAGAAGTTGTCTGTTCACAACACCCCAAGACAGAGGAAATGTTGCAATTACCTTTGAAAACGGTGGTTGCAACATTTATAGTTTTCGTTGATGTTTCTTACGCACAGATGGGACGACGCAACTGTACTTAAAGTGCTAAAAACACGACCTCCATGTGGCCGTAGAGGAGACAAGTTTTTAAAAGGAGAACTTGTACCACTGACATAGGAAAGAACCTTGCAAAGTAAGATGGAGAATGTAAAGTTCGGACCAGGTAAAGCTGTCAAAGCATATCCTATATTTTCTTGCGTGAAATTGAAATACACTTTGGTACACATGTATTTTTCTTTTCTTTATAGGTATACGCTTTTTGTACGATTATATTGTCATTATACGTGACTACTTTCTTGCAGGTGTCCTTGAGGAGCTGCTGCCACATGTTGTCACAATACTCCCGCCCAAACCAAAAGGGTAGTTACCAAATCAGCGATCGCAAAGATCTGCTAGAATTTGTAGAACTTCGAAAGGGTCTCTCCAAAGTCAATGACCACATCATCAGCGATGAAGCAAGTGCAGAACTCGAAGTGACTGAAACTGTGTCTAACGAAGTATCTCAGATGGACGACGTGGAAGCACAGTCATTATGCTATGTGACTGGTTACATTTCCAAGACTGTCGCTTCTTTCTACAAGCTGAGCGGCACATGTAAGACGTTCCTAAGGAGATGATTTAGTTGACAAAATTGCCTATGTAGCACATGGTGGGATAATAGACGTCTAGCCCAGGGATAAATCGAGACTTAGGGCTAGGTCTAAAAGTAGACATCTACGAGACCTCTATGGGGTTAGATGTTTAGTGAATGTCTGCATGTAGGATGTCTACTGGACCTCTACGGGGTTACACGTTTAGTAGACATCTCAATTTGGAAGTCTACTAGACCTCTATAGTTTTAGATGTTGTATAGATATATACTAGTCGACGAGACACCCCCGAGACGTTACAGGGTAAACCTACCTTTCCTACCTTTACCTACGTTTCGCGTCGTGTAGCAGCTCATATGAATTGCAGACCGCACTTAAAGACTCAATTTCGTGGTTTTTCTCTTCTCTTTTTTTCACGTGTCCAGGGGGGGGGGATATATATAGGTAAAATACGCGGACAGGTTGACAAGTTGGTGAGAACTACGAGGACCTGCTGCTCCGCATTCGTTAGCTGATGCTGCAGCAGGGCCGGCGAGAGGGTGCGGCAGCCGAGGATGGCACCCTGTAGCAAGGGCCACTTCAGGGGCCCGCAGTATCCAAGACCAGTCGTAATCACACAAATAAGAAATACTGCACTGTGTTATCACGACGCTATCGTGAGGAGGGGCCCAGGGCGTGACCCATCCCCTGGGCCCATAACTTCGCTCGCCGTCCGTGACTGCAGGCAGTACACATTGAAATACTTGGTCACTGGGACACTGGAGTAGTCCCAGTGAAAGAGGGACAGCCAACGTCGAAACGCAGGCAAAGTCTAGAGACCCTGCCTTAGTCTGTCAGGAATAGTTGCAGGGAGTCTACCGCAAAGCATTGGGATGGTGGATTATTCCAGAGCCCTAGGAGAACTTTCTGATACTTTTATTTGCGGGTACCATTTCTTATTTGTTGAATTAACGTTGAAATTGTTCTACTATGTCGGACTATGTCCCCTACCCAAGCAGCACACCATCATTGGTCCAATATCGGTCCACCAATGGCAGCCAATATAAGTTACATTGGTCCAATATTGGCCGTGCAACTCGGTCCGATATCGCGCCAATGAAACTGCCAATATCGGTCCAATGTTGCAAGCCCGTGGTGAGCCAATGAAAAATATGAATGATCTGTAGCTATATAGTAACTGCCACACAATTGGTTTCAATATGTAGCACGACAACAGGAACGCATCATATTACAAATAATTATTTTTTCTTTCATTTCTTTCGTTATATTTTTTGTGTCGGTACTCCAAATTTGCCATCGGTGGCACGCGGTGATGAGATAGTAAGCTCCCGCTTAGTCTGGGATCCGGGTAGTCCCATGGAACAACCCATCATAGAAAACATATGCGAGGATCCCTCAGTGGCCTCCATTGGGAATATCGCGGTAACAGCCAGAATGATTGGCAAAGTTAGCAAATTTTACGCACAACCCGCACCTGGTGTAAAAGGGAGCGTACTTATCCTGCAACAGTGAGAGGCATATGTCTTAGCAACTTACAATCAATCTGTAATTAATTTGAGGCGCCTAACGTACAACAGCAGTATTCATCCCTATCAATAATTGTGTTTTTTATTTGAACTGCCGTTTACACTGTCGTTATCTGCTTCGCCGCCCATAAAACCGAAAATTTTTTGGGCGTGGCTTGAAGTGTGTTACTCGAATAATTTCAAAATTAGCAGCATACCGACCGTACAAATAAGAAATATTTGTTGCCAGAACATTGTGCGTGACAACAAGTTATATTTTATAAATTCTGTTGTGGTTTTTCCCCTCACATAACGCATTTTGGGAATATTAAAGTACAGTCATGCTCCACCCGGGATTACCAATGGAGTGCCAATGAAGGTTAATTGGTTGAAGGCTGGCTACATTGGCATTTTGGCTTGATGGCAAATCAGTGTAGCGCCAATGAAGCGCCATCGTTCATTGAGTAACCCCAGAACGTAATTATATGGGCGACATAGCAATAACATTGGTATTCATTCTCGTCATTTTCTAACATGATATTCAGTTTTGCATACTTCCGGTTGAGCCAAGATAGCACCAATAGAGCCAATAAAGCACCATTTCTTGGCTCTTCATTGGCTTGATTGGGCCTCCTAATGCCCAATGAAACCGTGATAGTGCCAATATTGGACCAATATTTATTTATTTATTTATTTATTTTGGTACCCTCAGGGCATAAGCTTTACAGAGGGGAGTGGGACAAGAAACTAAAGAAGAAACGACAGGCACATACAAGGCAATTTCAATCATAAGATAAAAATGCAAAAAAAAAAGAAAAGAAAACACGCAGACAAGGTGGCCTAGCAAAACTAATCACTGGCTGAGTAATGAATTGCTACTGATTTTTTGAAGAGTGTAATGTCAGTTATTGATGTTAATGATGATGGCAGTTGGTTCCACTGAAGCGATGTTCTAGGTATGAAGGACTCAGAAAACGTTGTAGTTGTACAGCGATGAATACCCACTTTCTGGCTATTATCGACGCGACGCGATATGTAATGAGGTGGGAGAATGAGCGATTCCTTCAACGAAGGGTTGTGGTGATAGATTTTATGAAAGAGGTTCAGGCGACTCAATTTACGGCGCACAGACAGAGATGGGATATGGAGGCTACTTTTCATTGATGATACACTAGCGGTGCGATTGTAATTGCCGAGAATGAACCGTGCTGATCGATTCTGAACAGCTTCAATAGCGTGAACGAGCGATTCTTGATAAGGGTCCCAGATAGCTGCCCCATATTCGAGTTTTGGTCTAATGAGTGTTTTGTACAGTGTTAACCTTAGATGAAGAGGTACTAGATAAAAATTACGTTTGATGTAACCCAGAGTGCGATTGGCACTACTGATAATGTGTTCAATATGCGTGCGCCAAGATAAGTCCGATGTGATATGAACGCCTAGATATTTATATGATGAAACGTGTTCAAGTATGGTGTTGTTGATGCTGTACTCTGAATAGTTTGAGGTTTTGCGGCAAACTCTAAGGTGTTTGCATTTATTAATATTGAGCTCCATACGCCATGTGTTGCACCAATCAAGGACGTGGTCTAAATCAGATTGGAGAATGCTGGCGTCGTCACTCTTCGTAATTTCACGATATAGCACGCAGTCATCTGCGAACAGTTTTATGTTTGAACGAAGGCTGTTGGGTAAATCGTTAATGTATATGAGAAAAAGAAGTGGGCCCAACACCGAACCCTGGGGAACACCGGAAAGGACTGGGATTAGATTGGAATCGTAATTGTTAGCCGTTACATATTGGAACCGATCGCTCAAGAAAGACCGAATCCACTCCAGGACCTGGGGATTAATATTGAGGAAGTTGAGCTTATGAAGCAGTAACTGGTGCGAAACCTTGTCGAAGGCGCGTTTAAAATCAAGGAAAATACAATCTATAACTGAGGACCGATCTAACGCTATGTGGAGATCGTGAGCAAAACAAGCAAGTTGCGTCTCACAGGAAAATGATTTGCGAAACCCGTGCTGGGAATCGCTGGAAAAAGCATTCTCTTCTAGGTGACGCACTAAATGAGAGTAGATGATATATAATATTGATGATATATATTGCCAAGATGATATATATTATATAATATTGCGTGCTGCCTGGGTAGCTATACCGTGCGCTGATTCCACGGGTGATGGAGTTAGCAGAAAGCTCGACCAGAGCCGTGTATGAGCTCGATTTTTTGCAGCCCTCTCTCCCATCCCGCGCTAGGGATCTCGGATAAACCAGTTCCATCATGGAGCTCGGAAATACGACTCATAGGCCCGGTTAACCTAACGCTGGTTATCTTTCAACCGAGATCAAGAGTTGCTAGAACTTAGTTAACACTTAACTTAAGAACTTAGAAGTTAACTTAGAACTTAAGTTAACACTCAATTATTTTTGCAAACGTTAGTCGGTGACGAGATGAATAATTCCGTAACATAACCCCCTTTAGTGAAGCACAGTTAAGCGTTAAAATCAAGTTAAGGGACCGTTCAAATGTCGTTTCAAAATGCCTGTTCAAAGGTTAATCGGCATTGGTGAAACCGAGCCATAATGTACTACAACAAACGTTACCTTTTTTTTGGCAAAACAGGTGGTTCAGGTAACAACAACCACTTTATTGAAAGATGCGGAATTGGGAGTTTCATCGCCAGCGGTGATACTCCACACCATTGCTGGTTGTGATGTGGGGAATGAAATTATGAGCCCCTTCACAATAAGGATCGAGGTCCCATTGTGGTGTGTGGTGGGGTCTCATTCATGTAGCATGCGTTCGAAAAAGAGCACGTTTTGACACAACGCCAAGTATCTACAAGATAAGTGGAGATGAAAGAGACCATTTGGAGCAAAACGCAACATAATTACCCTGTCAGCCGTTGTTGTGCTTTCCCGATTTCCGAATATAAACGGTGAGCGCAAAGCGCACATGAGGAACCGAAGGAAACCGTAACGCCCTTGTCACAGCGTCGCACGTTCAAGTCACGTCTTTGCAATAACGCAGAAGTTTAAAGTAGCACAGAAGTCATTTTTAACACCCAGTTTTCTTCCTATAAAACTGTTAAGTAGCCCAGTAAGGTGCACCATGCGAAGTAACTTACACCGCAGAGTCATAATTATCTCAGAAATTGAATTTAAAATACGCCGCAAAAAGCGACCGTGCGCAACGGTGGTGAAGAGCAGTACCAGCCTGTGATCTGCCTGGAACCCCGCGCTGACGCTATAAGGAGAACGCAGCTGATTGGCCTAGAGAAATGTTGTCTGCTACTCCGCTGTCGTCTGCTACTCGGCAGTCGTCTGCTACTCGGCTGTTCGGGGTTCTGATAAAGCCTTTCTTCTTGCTCGGTAATGCTTCGGCCGCTCCTTCTATCCCCAATTCTCCGGGAAAACTGGCAAAACAGGTTTACGGCGGCAAAGAGACAAGGCGCTGACCCCCACTGACCGGCAAACCAGAAGGAGACTCCTTATGCCGTCATCGGTGACGTGCCATCATACCTCCTCATCCTCGTTATAGCTGGAGTGGCGAGTTAAGGGTGAACGCGCGGAGCTATGTTTATGTGAGTTTTTTTCTGGGAAACAAATTGCACACATCAAAACCTTTCGCGCTATTCGGTATAATGACACACACACTTTCATCAGATGTCTTAATCTGAAATTTTTTTTGGATGGCCCTCTGTACTCCTTTAAAGCAAGTGGAGCTGGGTGATTTCACGCCGAATCGGGCAGGGTGGCTCGGTCGACCTCTCTCTCTCTTTTTTTTTTTTTTTTTGCTTTCAAACATATACAAAAATTTTGTTCATAGGGGGCATATTTGCGCTGACTGTATGGTCGATGTTGCGTTGCGCTACAAACGTAGCTTCGATCATCTCTGAAGCATTTTTTATGTGCTGTTTTGAGTCGTCATGAAGAACGTTTGTGAGTAGTATGAACGATGTCAGGAGTTGGAATATATGAAATCCGAGTTGTCGAATTTGCGCATTTTCGGTAGACACCCCTCACAAAAAGACTGGTGGTTGCGTTTCTCGAAATCACAATACGATGTACTTGCTATGAGAAGAAAGGGTATTTCGAGACGAAGACAATGATGTAGATTACTTTCCTGTATCACAATTGGGAGACGACTAGTGAGGTTCCCAATACGTGCCATATTTCACAGATGAGGCAAGTTTGCCATCTTTTATCTCTTGAAACGCAAACCTTAGAATATTCAGAACTTAGGATGTAATGTTACCCACCATTGACAACTCGTGACAAAAAGTTCAGCTGGATATGTTGAATAGTTATGAAGATACGTGGCGTCAAACTTAGTAGGAAGTGCAGTGGTGGAAATGTCCACATCTCAATGATAATTAATTAAGAAATAACCACTAATTATTTCCAACTACTTTCAGCGCCAATATGCCTCCTAGGGACAAGGCTTTAATATATGTTTGAAAGAAAAAATTGGAGAGGTCGACCGGACCACCCCGCGTGATTCAGAGTGATATCACCAGGGATTTCCCTACACCCCCCCAGGGGGTGTACACCCCCCTGCATTTTTGCAACACCCCCCTGAAATTTCTCAGGTGACCCCACCCAGCTCGGCCACCAACATGTTCTGGTAGTGAGTCCGGCGCAGCGAAATACATCCTGTACAGTCAAACTGTAGGACTACAATCATGCAGATGATCGTACCATGCATTTGTCCAAAATCATTTGAAAGTGACTGTTCAATGCATATATTGCGCGCATATACGAGCAAAAATGAGTGCGGGCACGCAATCTCAATGTGGCTCATCAAGAACCATTTGCGCCCAACTCAATCAGGCAACGTATTCCGCTTTTTTCGTCTAAGGTTTTAACCTTTAGTTGCTAGGTATTCATTGAGCTTCGTGAGAGAAGTTGCTAGTCTTTTTTCTTTGTCGGTCGTGCAATTACGCATCTTAATGTGGAATGCCGTTCGTAATGAATCTATATTCAATTGTACTGTGTTCGAACGTAATAACATGTACAAATAAAACGGGAAAGCTGTGCAGATATGTCACCATTGTGCCACGATTCTTTCAGTGTCTAAGAAAAATTCCGGAAGTGAAACCTTCACCAGGCATACCCCCCCCTTGAAAGCTCGGCACCCCCCCCCCCCCCCCCAGCCGTGAATTTCTGGGGAAATCACTGGATATCACCCAGCTGAAGGTGCCCACCAGGGAGACCACATAATTCGTTAAACCACCTAGTTTGTTGTAGGAGGAGGAGGTAGCAGAAAGAATACAAAACACACACACACACACATCTTCTGCGTGTTACTCGAGCACATCCACAGCTTTCGATAAACTAGTAGCATCTAAAGATGGGGCCCCGAGACGATAGACCCCAAAAGATTAGTAGCCTGACTGCAGTCAGGCTACTAATCGTTTATGCTGTCTTACCACGACTCGGAATATTCAAGATTCAGTCGCTTGTGATACGACACCCCCATAAAACTTGCCTAAACTGATCAGCTCTCAGAGACTCAAGCTGCGAACGCCCCAGCGAGCATCGCGCGACCCTCGCAGCTTATAGAAGGTATTAAAAGCGAAAAAAAAAAACCGTGCCGGGAAACCAACAGAAGGACGACACAACCCACAGCACAGACTGACGAACAATATTCTTATTGACAGACCTGCTTCTTAAATAGCCTGAGCAAGGAAAGCTTTCGTCTGCAAGGTTCCCCTGTTACACCCTCAAGTCTGCCTGACAACTTTATATTTTCGAAAGCACAGTAATTATCAAGAGTCCCTCCTGTTAGCAACTCCTAAGTCCTGTACTTTCGAAAAGATAAAGGCACTAGGCGGGCTTGAAGGTGCAAAAGGGTAACCTTGCAGAAGAGGGCGTTGCTGGCTCAGGCTATTTACGAGGCAGGTCTGGCAACAAAAATCTTGTTCGTCAGTCTGTGCTGCGTGTTGTACAACACCCAGCACAGATTGACGAACAAGATACAAAACATACAAAAGGACGATACGTATCGTCCGTTTGTATGTCTTCCGGTTGTAAAGTATGAAATGCCGAATATCCCAATTTTTAACGACTTTCTGTAAAAGGATACGTGCCATGCGCGAGTACCATAACCATCCATAAAACGACTGGGAGCATCATAGGTGAACGTCGCTTTAAGTATATCCACCGAGTGTCGCGTGTCAGCAGTTTCAAAAATTTTCCTAGTCTTGACGGATTCCTCTGATGGAATGGAGTATTGCGAGAGGGAAACAAAAACGCGGGATTGCACTGCAGAAAATCGATTCTCGATGGATCTAATCCAAAATGAGTAAGAAGCACAGACGTTGTGGTAGTCTTGAGTTTGTACCTCAAGCCATTTCTCACTTCAGTGTTGCGTGTGTGAGGAAATTAAGTAAATTTAGACACCTCACCCTTTCCGTTTAACCGTAGCAGCAAACAGGGCTATCGGATTCGCCAAGTCACAGAAGACAAGCTATAAGTATAGTATATCTGCTGTTTTCGTCCACTTCCACTTTGATGCCAATGCATCAAAAGAAATGGACACTGCCATCCTAAGTGAGGCTCTGGTCCTTCAGTTTTGGAAAGGGTTTATCTTAATTTTTACATTTTCTGTTCACTTCCTGAAATGTTGCGCGCGTTGTATATTTTGAAAAGTCTTCGAAATGAAAGAAGGAAGATAAATTAAATTGTGTCATGAGAGGACTCAGGAAAAAGTCAGAAAGAAACAAATTTAGCTTTTAATTTACTTTTGATTTTGTGGTGCTCCAATCAGGCCATTACACCCTTAGGTCCTAATGGTGCCATCAAATCGCTAAACCGTTAGTCCTATTGGAGCTGTCCGAAATTACGATAGGCCTGTTGGCCTGATGGTTCCATTAGGATTGGCTTTGATGGATTTTCCGATCGGGTACTGTCAATGATGTGCATGAGAAATTACAAACGTCAAGGATGCCTTTTAAATTAGCCGCCCACAACCAGCAAACTTTCCGAGCGAGCTTCCGAACTTCTACAGAACAGAAGAAAAAGATGACACAGGACACCAATAACTCCTCCCTGACTCTATGCCATCCGTGCCTCAACTTCTGTCTTCACATGAAAAGTAAGTACTATCGTTTCAAGCCGTTCTGAGCGTTTATATTCATAACAGTATTGTAATCGCTGAATCTAGATTGTGGAGCAATCAGATGTGCTCGCATTTTTTGCGGGACGTCACACATGCATTGCAAGTGGTTGGAGTTCGTGAACAACAGAATAATTTTACATCTTTGTAAGAGGTATATCTGTTCAGGGTTATTCTAAACAAGCATGTTTACTGTACCGCAGTGACTTCCAGTATTCTTTAAACATTTCCTTTCCTGCGGCCCCATGACCTCGGACGGCGGAAATCGCACCGAGGAAAGTGTTGCTGTGTGTGTCTTATGCACACTCAAGGCTAATTCCCCTCCGTGAACCTTGCCTCCGTGAACCTTGCCGAAACAGCCCGACTGGGGCTGCTGTCCAATATGTTCTTCGGTTCGACATGCTGCGACCATGGGAAGGTTCTAATCGGACTAACTCAAGGAAGGCACCTTGCGCAAAGTTTCGGATCATCCTCTACTACAGAAGTGCACGGAGTGCTCTTATACAGTCAGTCATGCTGTTTAAGTCACTGTTTAAGTCATCAGTTATAGTCAGACATACTGTTGAAGACTGATGTCGCGGTATCTCTGACCGTTCGCAGTTCCTTGTTCAAACATACAGGGAGGAGCGTGAACCCAACATTATCTCTCCTCACACTGGAACTCCATCTCCACCAAAGCGGTGGTGCTTCAGCATATTGGAGGCATCAGAGTGAGTCCCAGGAGCTCTTGAGATGAATACACGTCGTGTATCACTCTGCAGACCAAACCTGGATCCGTCAGTGAACAGGACACGTGCCCACTGTTCAGTTGTCCAACGAATGTGTTTTCCAGTGAATGTCCACTGTGTTGTCCAATGAATGCACCGTGCTGCCCAGTCTCTACGATGGGCCGGGATTAACGGAACACGTGTTGCAGGCTTGCGGGTATAGAGGCTGTGCTCGCTAAGTCGCCTGTATACAGTATGCCTGGAAATTGTAGTCCCTGTAGCAGCTGAAAGGTCTCTGGCTAATTCTCCTGCTATGCTCCTTCTGCGCCGTCCTGCATTCAGTGACAATAAATGGTCTTGCGCGGAGTCTTAATCCGCAGAGGTCCTGAACTGAAACGCCAGGACACATTTCCAGCATGTTGGAACCGCTGCCAAAGTCTAGAAATTACCTTTGAGGGATGTGCAGCTCCAGCCCATGACTCTGCCCCGCATAAAGTCATCAATATGAGTTCACCGAATGTCCATTTCAAGGAAACAGCACTGTTAACTCGCTGAAATGTACAAGGCCAACCCCCTTCTGCATCTCTGAGTTCTCCTTTGATAAGCCGCTATGTACCTCACGCTCTTATCTTGTCCTCCTAGCACCACAATCAGACTGCTCGGGCAACACGTGGCCCTTAGTCATTCAGGAATAGGATGTGGTGCACTTCTCACGAGAATTTATTGATCAGGATCTGACATTTTCTTATTTTTCACAATTATTCTTAATTTTGGAGCATCAGTATATTTTCCAAGTGCACGAAAGTTCTTCCTGTATATGTGATTTTGGTGAGAACCTATGGTCGTACCGCTTACAGCAGAAAGAGTGACACTTGCCACGGTTGGGGCCCGCTTTTCGTGGGGTACCCCGGGGCATACGCCCCGTCTGCCTCGCTTCAGTTCAGCACCGATACGCGTTACTGTCCATAACAAGATTCCAACTACAAGGCAGCTATGCTTTGAACAATATCCTAAACACATATACGTACCAGCACCAAACGCACCAAGTCCTACGCCATTGGCAAAAGAGGCGATATTCGACGTTTCTGAACCACCACCCGAAAGCAAAAGCCAGAAGGTTGCCTATTCAATCGCCACTGCTAGGATAAGCATCAGTTGATTGTTGAACATGTCAAAAAGGACAGGCAGCAAATAGGCCTCCTAAGCAGAACAATAAATGTCTCTTCAATTCATGGGGAAACTTCCCACTCTCGGGTTCGTACCTGCCCATCCGCCCAGCCCGCGAAGAGACAGAGACATTCAGCCAATTCGACAAGCAACCAAAGTTTATTTCACCTGTGCTTAAGTGCTCCCAGCAACCACAACGGCTCGGCTCCCTTAACAGTATGCCACACTCCCAAGGAACGGCCTTCCTACGGAAAAGATACTCCCCCTGTCTTTGACGTGCCTCTGTATGTACATTATGCATCAACAACTGCGAACAACATGGATAACCATACAGGACATAGTACATGGCGCCTCCTGCTGAGCGTACCCACATCCCCCCACCCCAAAATTCGGTGCAAAGTTCTCTTTTCTCACAACTCTTCTTCAGGATCAAAGTCAATGAAAATCTCTTCTTCCGCCGGGATGGGGACCGGAGCTTCCGCACCAACCGCAGCCTCCGTTTCACGCAATAACTGAGGGCGGAACCGTCGTACAGTAGCGAAGGCGGCAGCGACGTCGACCGCTTCAAAGCGGGCTCTCTCCATACGGGGCCGATGTAAGTCTCCTCGTCGATGTGCTCCCCGGTGCAACTCCGGCACTTGACAAACTGGGCATAGAAGTCGCTGCTCATCGGGTGGCAGGGGCCGGAGCGGGTTGGCCGGGTGCCCATCCATCAGCGTTAAGCCTGGATGGGCCTTTATGGGCAGCGTTAAGCCTGGTTAAGCCGTTAAGCTGGAAAAGCACTCCCCAAATATACGAGTGAAAGACCGCGTGACGGAAATCTCACTAAAATATACTACATTGCGAGCACCAGGTCCTAGTGACCGAAGTAGCGACTGCTACGTGCGCGTAGCTGAAAGCATGTCCGGAAGCATTCAAGCGTAGTTGATGCAATGCGGGCATTTCTAGATCCCTAATTGCGGTGATCAACCTCTGCAAAAATACGAGGGGATCAAATGCTTGGGGGCACAACACATTAGAAGCATAGTTTGCTTATCCCAACCAGCTAAAAGCCGGTACTCAGTCGAGAAGACGCAAAATTTACTAGGAAGATATCGTGTAAGTATGATCCACCCACGCTATCGCTTCAGAGCTATCAAAGTGATACGCTCGGAGATACAAGCGGAAGGGGGTGGCACTTGCGAGAATAGCTCGTGCGACACATCTTATATCAGTGCAACCTACAGGATGCACATGATTATTACTTCATTCACGATACTCCTGACGGTCTCGTAGGCAGTCATGTTATCTGAGATGCGTAACGGCGAGTGCCGCTGTGCCTGCGGCGGTGAAACCAACCAAGCATGGAGACGCTACGTCATTAGCGTGCCGGCATCTAGCTAGGTTGCACCTTGCTAATAACTTTGCTCTTAAATGCAGTGTCTGATTACGGCCCTGGAGGCACCGTAGTCGAGATTCTGTGCGGGAAGGCACTGCAGATACCATATGCCCACCGACGTGATTACCCGGGACACCAGGATACCGCCAGCCTTCACCCAACCGAAGCAAGCGGTTGGGATACCTCTTCCCTTGGGAGCGTGAAAGACTGGCTGGGGATGTGTGGCGCATGCCGGGAGCCGGTCGCTCCCGGGACTCGGGTACTGGAGCAACTGCGAAACATGAAACACGCCAAATGGAACCAACTCACAAGGCTCCCAATCCGTGACCTAACAATTTAGAACAGAGGAAAATAAACGTAATGAGCTATTGGTTACCTAAAATAAAAAGTTTACTAATTTATTTGGTCCCCTACACGGTCAGGCGGACGAGCGCGTCCCAGAACTCGGGCCTGGCCCGACCTCCCCGGGCACTGCAGGAACCCCGGAGCTACTTTGGTAAAGAAAAACAAAATAAACCACGGGGGATTCTGGCCATGTTGTCATCAACACAAGCATGCCAGTCGCCTCGTCACAGGACCGCAGCGCTGAGCTGGTTTTAACGTCCTAGTAGAAAAATGAACACTTACTAAAAAAGAGAGAGAGACATACCCTGCCTTCGTTCCCTGCAACCGGACAGACGGGTTCAGCAGAAGCAAGCTGGGCGCCAGTTATGGAGAAACTTCCCACTCTCGAGGTCGTACCCGCTCTTTATAGGGCAGTCACACACTAGATCAGTAAATAAAGATACCAAGTTCGTGAAAAACTTTAGAGAAACTCGTGAAAAACCTTGAAAAGTCCCTTGGTTCACGCTGAAAGAACGTAGACGAAAGGAAGCGAATAAAAATTAACAAATTTCGTAGATATAAATTTTTTGAAATGGTCGGTAGAATAGGTGACAACAAACGCGTTCGACTGAGCAAAGTATCAGCTTCCGTGTGTTCTCTCAGTAGTGCGTTTACAGGAGAGGCTTCGCCAGAGCAGCATGCAGGAGCTCTCTTCAGAACAACGAACCCTTCTCGCTTTGCTGAACAAAGTGGTATAGCAGAGGATGCAGCTCTTATTAATGCAATAGCATTATAGGGCTAACCCCTAATAAATTTATTTTGTCTACGCCGGAAATTGGTATCCGACAACAGATGGTGCCACGGGAACCGTGGGCCCAGGAGCGTTACCGGCAGGCTGCAAGGGCAGGAGGGCACCGTCTTGCTTCAGTAAGACGTGCGCCTGCCGACATGAACAAACGGTCGTTCTCGGACTTCCCAGGTTGACGCATAGGGGTTGGCAGCTTGGGGACCTGATCCCCGGGAACTCACCCAGGGGAGGCAGGCCTCCTTCGAGAAGTCTACCCAACTGACACTACTCTATACGTCTCGCTATCCAACGAACCGCGATTGAAAACTATCCGCCTGTGCGTTTGTGTGCCGTTGTCTACGCGTTGCAGTAAATCTAGTTAGGCCTGTCGTCATCCTCCACAATTGTCATGTGGATGCTTCAGGGGCCCTATTCTCGTCGAAGTAATCGTCCTCGATTACTTTGTGTCTCGCCTGTCATTGGCCGTTACGCGAAAAAGGCATGAAGAACAGAGGTGAATGCCACCAACAATCCATCAACCAACAACTTGATCCTGCATTTATCCCTTTTTTTTTTTTTGCTTTATCACATCAGCATCACCATCACCATCCTGCATTCTTCGTGCTTTACCTACTTTATCACGAAGATTGCAGGATCAAGAGCTCGACTATCGGTTGAGGGCACTGGTTCTACAGGCCGGCGCGCTGCGGCCAGTGAACGACATTTCCACTTTTTTTTTAATTGAAGAAAACTATAGGGAGAGAACATGAGTGTCATCACAACGTGATACCTCGTTTAATATTTATGAGGCAAATATTTCTGCGACCGTCCATTGTGTGAAGCGAATAGAAGCTTCTTGTTCTTGGTTAAGGGGTACCGAGGCAACGCATGGTGCTAGTATAGGTCTAAAAAACGTCTAAATGTTGACTTTGGGAATGTCTATTAGACGTCTAACAAAGTAGCTCTATTGCTCCGTATCCGTCTTCTAGCACTCCGCTAGCCGGGGGGGGGGGGGGAGAATTTGTTGGCAGAAAAAAAGAAAAAGAAGGAAAGGAAGGAGAAAGGTCAGCCATGCAGCACGCCAGGCTTGCTATAACCTAAACAAAAAAAAGAAAAATGTAAACAAAAATGAAATAACAAAAAGACAAATAACTAAAAACAAGAAAAAAACGAAAAAGACTCTCGGCTCACAGGGAGCTCAGGAGGCCCGTATCACGCAGAAAGGGGAGCACCGCTTTAGTGACACTCGACTGGCTAGCTGGCTGCACGGGGCCAAGGACTGTCGCGAGAGAAACGTCTGTCCGTCCGCCCGTGCACTCAAGCTCTGAGAGGTGCTGCCAGAGCACGGCCCGGTGATGGTGGTGACGCTGACAGTGGAGGAGCTGATGGTAGATATCGTCTTCCACGGAGCAGCAGGGGCAAGTGGGAGATGGGACGCGGCTCATTTTGAACAGTCCTGAGTGAACGGGTGAGGGCGACGTTCAGCCGAAGACGATGTAGAAGGGACTCCTCCTCGCGAGTACCGCGGCAGCCGATGACAAATTCCAGTGAGGGGTCGATGGACTGCAGGAATGCATGAAGTCGGATAGCGTCTACAAGAAACTGGCGGGTGCCGTCGCCGCAGACACGCCGTATTAGCGGGCGACACGCAGACACCGGGAGCGGCAGTAAGGGCACCGGCGTGGCCGCATCAAGCGGGGCGCGTCTCGCAGCCGCGTCAGCACAGGTGTTCACGTGTAGCCCTGTATGCCCGGGTACCCACTGAAGGCAGATACGGTGGCCGACCGAGGCGAGATGGGCGTACTCCTGAAGTACCATGGTATGCATATCACTCACGACGCTCGGGTGGTATGCTGACAGGAGTGCCAAACAGTGACAGGACGCCTTGGTGTCTGTGAGGACGGCCCGGGCTAAGATACGGCTAACAGCCGGAGAATTGTAGCACTGATTTATACCTTTTTAAGACCAAATGTCTAAAGTGGGACAGTATTTTCCACTGGGCCGTCATATAGACATGCATTAGCCATGATGTCTAAAATTATACATAATTTATACCAAAATTGTGGCATGGTGAGTCATGCACATCCTCGTGCTGTATGTGTGGTGAATGCACATATGTTATCTGTCTCTACAGATCACAAAGGCAGCATGCAGGTACACGAGCATTTATTTCCATTAATTATAATATTGACTGGCTCACCCACTTATTATTGACTAGCTCACTCACTCATTGACTAGATGTTGAAAAGTTGACCATATTTACCACACAATGTAAATCATGGAAGTCACTTGTTCACAAAACTGCATATCACAATATAAAATCTGCTACTCTTATTCAAGGCTTCACAGCTGACATTGAGCAAGATGTATAAAAAAACTGTGCACGAGTAAAAAGTGCTTAAAGTTGTTAACAGGGGGGCGGGGGGGGCGGGAATATGTTTAATGCTGATGACAAAAAGAACAGAAACGTTAGCCATGATGTAGGCTTGCTATTCCCAAAAGCAAACAAACAAACAAAAGGCTGATAAAAGCAGCAGAGACACAGATACTTACGAAGAAATACATGAAAAAGACACTAATCGTTTACTAATAGTTATGCAGACAGTCATGTCCAGAACAGAATACTGGACCTGGACCTGAACCTGAACCTGTTCGGACAGGTTTCTCATGTATGTGTCTACATCAACACATGTTATTGGAGACACTTGAGATGGGGGGGGGGTGTATTTATTAGACGAAAGGAAAAAAAACACGGGAAAGGTCAGCCAAACGGGACGTCGGCTTGCTATTCCGCAACAAAAAGAAAATTAATAAGGATCAAGAAGGAAGAATGAAATAAATAAAAAAGAAAAGAAGAAGAATGAAGATGAAGAAAGAAGAATAAAATAAATAAAAGAAAGGGAATGAAGACAGAAGAAAAGAAGAATGAAGATCAGGAAGAAGAATGAAAGAAATAAAAGAAAGAAGAAGAAATAATACAGAAAAGAATGAAGGATGGAGATGAAGAAGGGTCAATTACTTGAGATAGGTTGCTTGGCTAGCGAGGCTGCATTGAGAACCCCCTATCTCAAGTGCCTCCAGCAACATGTGCATCTAAAGAAAGCTCTCAAAATTCAGAAAGTACAAAGAGATTCCTTTGTGGGCCCCTCGTGCACCTGTATGGTACAGCTTTTGAAAGTGATGTAGAAGGAGCAAGCACGTCATAACAGTTGACTTTGCTCTTGTAGATAGAGTGGGCTTCCCTCTTCGATAATGTGCTTGAGAGCTGGGCTACTGATGCAGTGAAAAATCCCACACGGTGCCCACAAAATTGACTTGTTTCTTCAACAGAGGGATACTCTAGCACAGAATGCAAGCACTTGACATGGGTGACTGGTAAGGTTAACCGATTCTCCGAGTATCTCCATTCCTGTGCCATTTTGGAATGTCACTGAAGAAAAGAGAGAGAGAGAGCGAGAAACACCCTGGTCATTTGTAAACCTTTGTACAGCACTTTCTAAATTTCAAAACGCTTCTTCAGGCGATTGGCAATGTCCTCGTATTGTGCCCCTTCGACCTCCATGTGGACTACAGCTTTAGCTGAGTCCTTGGCTGTACAGATAAGCAATTGTGCATAAGAAGTGAACTGCAATAGAAAAATACAAATGACCAGAGCACACAGCTTGCACCACAGTGAGTGGTTTGTTCACATAGAGCCTTCTCCTCTTGGTAAATGAGACATGCGTTAAAGACACAGCAATATGTCCAATCTCTCCATCACCGCCCAGAAAGCCCTGTTTCGTATTATCAATAACCGTTGGAAAGAGAGAAAACTACCTTCCGGTTGGAAGGTCTCCAAGTTAATTTCACCGCTGAAGCCTGGAAAATCCCCCACAGACTTGGCATCCTTCAGGCCTATAAGTTTGTCGAGCTGCGTCTACAAAGTTATGGAGAAAATTGTTCTCAGCCGCATAGAATGGGCACTAGAGAGAGACAAACCGCTTCCAGAATGTACGTCTGGTTTCCGTAAGGGCCGATGTGGTATGGACAGAGTATTGGATGTGGCGACCTTTGTGGAACATGAACGTGCTCGTCATCATATCACTGCGGCTGGCTTTTTAGATATTAAACGAGCGTACTGCAGGGTCAGCTACAGCCACGCCCTATATGCTCTGTACCGCCGAATGATCCACGGTCGATCCCTCCGTTGGACTGTGGACTACCTCACCGGCAGGACAGTCTGTATGCATACTGAAGGTGGAGATAGTTATCATCATGATCTTTCAGGCGGAGTGCCCCAGGGCGGTGTCCTGAGCCCTTGCTTTTCAACGTGGTTATGACAAATTTACCAAGCCTGCCCAAAAATGTGCACTTTAGTATGTACGCCGACGACATATACCTATGGTCTTCCGGAGTGCAATTACCAGCATTGCAGCAGTGCTTCCAAAATGCAATAGATTGTACAGTTGCCTTTTTAACCGAAAGGGGCATGGCTGTATCTGCCGAGAAGACTTTCCCTTCCCTTTACTCGAAAAAAAAAATGTCACAGTTTCAACTCAGACGTAATGACAAGGCGGTAAAGAGGGTGTCCCATCACCGGTTCTTGGGAATAGTTATTGATGTACAGCCCTACTCCCCATACATAGTGCACTGATATGGCAGATGCCGGTCTACGATCTACCCGTCTTACATGGGATATGCGACTCATCGGAGAAAATGCTGCATAGCATCTTAGCCAAAAGCCTCAAAGTATGCGTAGGTATGCCTACTAATGTACTACTTATTGCAGAGGCCAGATAACTTCAAATAGGCATTTTGCGAGCGCAGGAAACAGTGCGATATACATCCGTCTCTCCACGCGGCATCACAGACATCCACTAGCACGGTATGCGTCAAAACCCTCGTTTCCTCACAGCGATTGCTCCACATCATAGAGCTTTGCCAAAAGCAATCCCTCCACCATCGACCCAGCATCCCTGTGGACATTCATGGTACTTCAAATATGTGTAACTGTGCCGTGTGTGCACCGCACCAAAGGTCAGCTCTGCCATCCGCTCCGCTGAAACAGTACTGTCTATCCATTATGGAAAATAACCACACCAGGACAGCTATTTTCACCGATGGATCGACGACTGCAGCTGGGTCTGCGCCTGGCTTTGTTGTCCCCGAACACAACAGGGAAGGAATAACACGTCTATCTCACAGGTCATCCTCAACAACGGCAGAACTAGTAGCCATACTAGCCGCTCTTCGATATGCAGTTGCGTACACGTCTGCAGCGCAATGGATCATATATACATAGCGATTCAAGGGCTGGACTATACAAGCAATAATATCATTCCTGCGTAATGGGCGTATGCTACCCGTAGTCCACGACATTCTGATAGTGTACATGCAATCCAGGGATGCTGGCCATGACATCACATTTCAATGGATTCCTGGACACGGAGGCATTTTGGGGAATGAAGCGGCTGATGAAGTAGCGGATCTAGCGCATCTGTCCTAATCAAAACATCTAGTGCCGTACGGCAAAGCCGATGTGCAAGACGTATTGAGATCTCTTACACAGACTATGACTGGACAGTAATGGCTATAAGGCGACGGGAACTCCTCAATGCTCCATCTGGTTGACCCGGATCTGAAATTTAGAGTTCCGTCCATGTTACGTCGGTATGTCCAGACGCGAGCTCTTGCACAAGTTCCGTCTGAACGTGCCATACGGGCGCCAATTCCTCCATAAAATTGGGAAGGCTGATTCAGCGAACTGTACGCTTTCTGCAACGGTGGATGACACTGAGCAGATTATCGTGCACTGTTCTAGATACGCGTCTCAAAGAGCTACCATAAAATCTACTCTCGACCGACTGGACAACCTCAACGTTGACCTCGTAAAAGTGTTGTGTCCTTGACCACCTGTCAAGAAGGATTCTGCCTGGTCAGAGGTGTGCGCTGGAGTCAATATATTAGGACCGTGTCATTCATTGTGCGCTACGTTAACCTGTCGTTTGACCTTTGGCCGATAGTTATCGCGAAAGCGGTAGGTTTTCCTTGTCTTTTTTTCTCTCTCTTGGGGGGGGGGGGGGTTCCGTTTATGGGAGTAGCCGAATTTGTCGTGTGCGAAATTCAATCTCTCCGTATTATTTTTTTCGTCAACATCAACATCAACAAAGCAAAAATAGCCAAAATTAACAAGATGTTAGACAATGCAACAACATTGGGAAACGCTGTGCCTGTGTTATCTTAGAGGTGTCCCTGTTATGAGTATGTGATGGACACCATAGCTGTCAGTGTTGGCGCACTGTTCTCCGAACCACTGCAAGTGAAAGTTTTCTTTAATACCACATTTTGCGTAGAGTGTTGCACTGGTGAGTACTTTTACCCACCACAAGGCTATACGATACGTTTGTTAGCTGAGTTGATGGATAATTGAATTGTCGTAATGTCAAACCTTTCTCTTTTCTTTCCTTTTTTTTGTTTTCTGCCTCTTGTTTATTTCTGTTTTTATATTTTAGCATAGTTTATGTCGTGTAGTTTTTGTATTGTATTGTATTGTATTGTATTGTACTGTATGGCATTAAAATGTCACTTATGTTGTGTGCGCCAATACTATGGCCCCTGTGGCCGTTTTTTGAGCACGGATAAAATATTTTATAATTATTATTCAGAACAATAGCTATTAAGCTGTACAAATAGTGAAAATCTTGAATATGAATATTTAGAAAATTGTTCCGTAACTATAGAATAGTGCATGCCAATAAACAGAACCTTAACAGTGTTTAGCTGCAACAAAACTGCATTTCCACGGGCGGGCGCACTGTCATGGTCCGAATACCTTTCAAAATCAGACACCATATGCCCGCCACCCGAAAACAGTGATATTGATTACAGGTAGAAACTGTCTGCCGAAATTTAATTGCGTAACACCCAGAAAAGTAACCCATTATTCGAGCAGTTTCAGTTAGATCAGGAAGAATGTGCGCCTCTGTCCTGCTGGGAAAGAGAGTCAGACTTTCCAATCAATGCAACGCTTGGAAATAGTGCGAAAGATTTAAAGGTTGAAGGAAATGGTTACCCTTAACATATCCCAACGCAACATATGAGCGGAACATCCACATCTACAACAGTGGGCCCTCTCAAACGATGACAGAGTGAACCAGCGCTTGTACTCCCGTCTGGAGACATTTCAACACCAGCGGCATGGCCGAGTGGGTTAAGGCGTCTCGTTCGTTGGTGTCGTGCTGAATTGGGGCTGTTGGGTTCGAATCCTAGCACCAGCTGTGCTGTCTGAGGTTTTCTCTGGGTTTTCCGAGGACTTTCCAGACGAATGTCGGCACAGTTGCCCTGAAGTCGGCCCAAAACGCGTACCAACCCCCCCTGTCCCCCCACTCCTTCCTGCTGTCCTCTCTCCATCTGTCCTCATCTGTACGCCGCTCATAGCCATAGTTGCTTCGCGGCGCTAACACAAAAGCAAAAAAAAAGACATTTCAACGCTGATGTTATACAAGGAAGGAGATGGGCCATGGGAAACATGCGGTTCACTCGCGCTCGTAGTCACAGGGTAAATGTATCCATTGTACTGCATACCATTGTGTGCAGCCCCTTATGCAGTGTTATGGTGTTAAAGGTAAGAACACCGATGTGAAGAGATATACCTACTTCTTCGGCTTGCTGCTCATGCGTCTTCCACAATTTTTCAACCGTCTCCTGACGTAATCTTCAATTTTCTTGCCTGCTACATCAGCGGCTCTCTTGTTTCGTGTGACTGCCTCTGAAAAGGGCACAAACTTCCGTACAGATACAGCCAAATACAGTGGACTCAGAGTAATGGAAACTTCTGGGGAACAAGTCTGAATTAAGTTTCTGAGCACATTCAACCCCCCCCCCCCCCCGTACGTAGCCAAATAAAAACTTCAAAGTACGAGAATTAGCCGAGGCAGACCACAATCAGGGACGACACAGACACAGAAGCCTCAAACTATCTCTGTGTCGTCCTTAATTGTGGTCTGCCTCGACCAGTTGTCGTTGCTTACATCGTTACAAATCGCCCTGCCTCGTGCCTGAATGAGAGGGTGAGCGAGAAAGATGCAAGAGAGAATGGGAATAGCGTGGTCGGTTGCCCGTCCCCCTGTACTTGAGACACTCTAGCTCAAGGGAGAGGCGTGCTGGTGCGGTGTAGCGGTTACCATATCTGATCGGAGATCGGAAGACCAGGTTCGATTCCTCAAAGGAGCGTCAGCACCTCTTTTTCCCAGACGTGGTTCAATTCGGTACAAACTTAAAATTCGTTTGAATTAACCAAAACATGAATTATCAGGGTTTGTATTAATGCATATCTGCATGTGGCTTGAAATGGTTCACCATAATTAACAAGGTACTAGTACATATCTCCACCATGGAAACGGCAAAATATCAAGTTCCTGACTGGACACTAGGTTTTCTTGCAATGTACATTATAAACTCCAGTCCTGTTTCTGAGAAAACCAGAAATAAAGCAGTTGTCGCATTGTCGTATCAAATGCACTAACCTTTGAGCATGCTGTATAAGTTGAGGCTGCAAAACGCCTTTTTTTTTCCTTTAGCCCCGAAGCAGCTGAACTGCAGACCCAACTCGTCCGACACCAGACGTTTCCTGATACTGGCCACCTTCGCCTTCATGTCACTTCTCCCGGCGTAGGATAGTGCACACACCTAACGAACAGCAACATGTACGCGTTGGGGGAGGGTGATGAGCCGCTGTTGACCTCACCTATGAGGAACAGCTTGTAAATACCACAGACCCATTAATATGCTGATCAGTAACACAAGGCGGAACAACATTCGTACAGTGTCGATGCTCACCATTTTGCTACACGGGCTTACCAAGTCTGACCGGTTCTTGGACTCTTTCAGTTTTTATTCATAGTCATGGAGCTCTTCTTCTGTAAGCAGTGGAAACTCTTTCGTCAACGTAGCTGCAGGCTGCTGTAGAGTTTTGTCTTTAATGAGATCCATTATCCATTATTATGTTCTTTGGTGCAGTGTAGCTCTTTTGGGATGGCTGATACAGTCACTAAAGAAATTGACAATGGCAGCTCTGAGCAGCATGCTACACTGTACTCAGAATGGCCCCAATAATAATGATAAGAAAAACGCATTGGCACGCTACATGTGACCGTTTTATGTTACTGTTGTCAAACATGACGGTTGAAATTCGAGTGAGGTTTTCACCACTAGCAGGTCGATGGATGTCTGCGAGTCCTACATATAATATGATATACTTATGTTTCATTTATAACCTTTAGCCTTCTCTCAATGCTTCTACTTACCTTGTTTCTTCTTCTTAATCTCTTCTCAATGCTTTGGTAAGCAGTTTACCTGAGAAGTACTCCACAGGTGGTATTTCAGAGCTGTAAGTGAATACATGTCACATGCGGCACATTCCAGTGTCACACAGTTGCATTGCCCGACCGCTGGGGGTGCCACCTACTCAGAAACAGAACCAGATCTCGTACGCCTAGCACTAGCTAGACGCAACTGTGCCGTGACCGCCATATAGACTTCTGCATAGGAAAATCGGTATGCACGGAGAGCGACGTTTGCGTGGATAACTTTTTTTGTTACGTGGAGTTGGGTTACTACGATTTTTTTGTGCGTTTGTACCGGATAAATGCGTCATCCCGCGCCACCGGAAGTTCATGCGGTAAGCAGGGAATGCCATACGTGCAAGAATGTGGGGATACTTTATGTATAACTTAGCTATATGTGGGGCTACTACCCACCCTGTACATTACATACGAGGCTAATTGTATTATTTCGTTATAGGTGACCGTGGGACTGTATCGACTGCAAGGACGTGAGTTACAAAATGCTCTACTATTCCAGAATTCACGTTGGAACAATACCAGCGTGATATTCATTTCAGTTTCCTTACAGGTTGTTTCCTGTCCCAACGGTCACACATACGTGTGCAACAATTGCAACTGCTTCTTACATCGAAGCGTGTCGGAGCCACTTGCTTGGACAACTGTTCGTTGGCCATTTCGTTTGAGGAACTGTCGTGTTCGTCACTAAGGACGATCTTGATTGAGCTTTGCAGTGCCAGCCTGTTCGAAGTTTCGAGGATTGTCTTATCGATGTTTGGAGGACTGCCTGGTGCATCGGAGGGGTTGTGTGTCCGTGCAACATGTGCTCCATATGTGTGTTGGGATTAGTGAACTGTGTATGCTTTCCATTCAGCAAACGATAATGTACTGGATGCAATTTAAAGGTATGTGCACGCCAATAAAATTTGGTGTTTCAAGTTCGATGTCCTTGTTGCATTTTCTTCATTTCTTTTTTTTTTTTTTTTTTGCGAAGCCTGGAGGTAATTTTTCTGTTAGGGAAGTCGAGAGACATAATGTGTCTCGCGTATTAATGGGTACAAGGAACCCTTCAATACGTCCGGTACACTGCGGCTCCTGGCGTCAGCAGGGATGTCGTACCAGTTGTTTCAGGGGGCACAGAGAACAGTTTTCGCAGGCACCGCGGGCCTCTTGAAGTCATCTGGCACATTTTTTGAAAAATGTGCCAGTTGATCAGACGGCACCTATCCGTCACCGGGCTTAGAGTGTATGACGAAACCTTCCACAACACTAGATCCATCTTTGAACGTCATCTGAACATACTGCACAGCAATGAAAAACGTAGATGTCTTCCCAGCTGCTCCAAGTGTTACTTTCCGCAGGTCTCGGAGTATCCGGAACAACGCAACTAAAGTTTTCATGTGCACCAGCGGACGTCCAGAAAACCGTCTTAGGTAACGTATTTTTCCTCTCGCACGTTTAGTGCTCTATATGTAAGAAATATCTCATGGAGGAATTTGTATTCCCGGAATCGGTCAGAGAGCACTACATAGAATTATGTTTGCAACCAAAACTACTGAAACTGCTGTAGGAGTGAGCGGTACCGCAACTTGCTATTTCTTTCTTTCAGCTCTTACTTAAAGTGACTCTCAGAATGAATGACTAACATGTTAACCGCAGGCAGTAGTCACGTATTTTCAACGGGGAAAGTGTTACCACACAGCCCCAATGTTACAGCCTTACTGGCACACATTGACGGATCGAGTCACTGCGCAGTTTTTAGCTTGTATGCAACGGACTGTACACACAATGAATATATTATTTCTTTTTACAAGATTCCTCGACATTGAAGGTTTCCCAAAAGTGGTGGGCTGCATCGATTGCACACATGTTCTTGTGAAACCCCCCAAGCGTGAGTTGCGACCTGCATATCGAAACAGAAAGGAGCTGCACCCATATCAATGTACAGGTCGCCTGCAACGCGGACTGCGAATTAGGCTAGCAGACGGCTAGATGGCCAGGATACACTCAGAACAGTTTCATGTGGTCACTATGCGACCTCCATGATGAATTTCAGGCTGGCAGAATGCCTGAGGGATGGCTTCTAGGTGAGAGCAGAACTGCGACATAACTCTGTCTACCTTGCGGTGTTTGGTGGTTCAGGCTATCCAACATAGCCCTGGCTTTTGACACCCTTCCAGGCACCATCAGGAGAAGCTGAAGAAAAGTACAGGGTTCATAGGAAAACCCGACAAGTGATTGAGCGTGCCTTTGGACTGCTCAAAAGCAGGTTTAGATGTTTGGACGTGTCTGGAGGATGCCTCCTAAGTAAGATGACAACGACAACAAGATGAAGTAAGACGACAACGTGCCGTTCCATCGTTGTGGCTTGTGGTGTCCTCCACAACTGCTGCATACGCCACGACATCCCAGCAAGCCACCAACGGCACGCAGACGTGCATAAGACGTCGCAACATGGATACCTGGATATCCAGTGGATTTTCATCAAGGTCCAGCTTACGTCCACTGGATATCCATGGGAGCTGGATTTTACCTGTTTTCCCGTTTCCATACAATGTTTTTCATGGACATTTATTTATTTATTTAGAATACTGTTGACCCGCCGACGGGGGCCGTTACAGGAGTCAGCTGGCGTACAACAAACATTCCAACTTTTGTACAAAAGCCCGGAAACATCTCTTGCACTAATAACACTCTCGGGAAGACTGTTCCACTCGTGAATTGTTTTTGGATAAAAGGAATTCTTAAACACATCTGTACGGGCATAGTATTCCTGTAAATGAAGGTGATGTTTGTGTCTTGAACTCATAGTGTCTTTGACCAAGCAAGCGACAGGGCACAAGCTGCTGAGTAGTCGAAAAATGAATTTAAGCCGTAATGTCTTGAAGTGTAATTCTACAAAAGGCAGTCTTGCTCGGCGGCACAGCCCAGAAGCAGATGTGCTCGTGCGAAAATCCCTATGAATTAACCGAGCCCCTCTGCTTTGAACACTTTCTAATTTCATTTTTGTGACTGACAAGATATGGGTCCCAAACAGCACCAGTATATAGCAATATTGGTAGGACAAGTGATTTGTACGCGTTCAGTCTTACTTGAGGCGTTGATTGCCATAACGCTCGTTTAAGCTGGAACAGTCTTCCCACTGCTTTTTGAGTAAAATAATCGACATGAGCCGTCCACGATAAGTTCGACTGAAAATAAACACCCAAGTACATCTAGGAACTAACCTTATTCAGTAAAGTATCGTTGATGCAATAATTATAGGCTAGAGAGCTTTGCTTTTTTGTAATATGCATAAAAACAGTCTTCTTCGCATTCGGATTTAACTGGGATATTGCGCAGCAATCTACAACATCTTGCAGAGCTCTGGCTAGTGCAATCTGGTCGTCCGTACAAGCAACTGCCCTATAGAGGACAGTGTCATCAGCATAAAGACGCAGAGTTACGCCGTGACCAGTTACATCTGGGATGTTGTTGATAAAAAGATTAAACAACAGGGGTCCCAGGACTGAACCCTGGGGAACCCTGAACTAGAACAACCCTGAACTAGAGGCACAAACTGTTGACGAAAAGAAAGATATGATTCTATCCATTTAACGAGCCTTGCATTATTAAAGTTACTAGTCTACTCTGCAATTTTTTGTGAGGAATGGAATAAAAAGCACGAGTGAAATCAATGAACACAACATCAATTTGTAAACCTTCAACGATTGCCTTTGCCAAATCATGGTAAAATTGTGTAAGCTGAGTCACGTTTGAAAACCGCGCTGTCGTGAACTCAGTAAATCATATTTTCCTAAATGTGTTATAATGTGTTTACAGAGCACGTGCCCCATGATCTTACATGCATGTTAATGATACAGGACGATAATTACAAGGCAGCAATGAGTCTCCCGTTTGAGAAATTGGTACTACTTTGCTAATTTTCCACTCAAACGGAATCTGACCAGTTTCAAAAGACTTTTGAAAAATTAGCTGCAGATATCCTGCACTCCAAAGTGAATAACGGCTCAAAATTTCGTTCTGGCCCACAGCTCTTTTTTATATTGAGTTTTAATAAAAGGTTCAAAATACCTTCCACTGAAAATAAAGGATCCGAGATACAGCTCTGCACGGACACAACTGTGCTAGTACTGTGATTATTCTCCTGCGTGAAAACACTATGGAAATTACTATTGAACATGCAAGCCACTCTGCTTGCGTCGCCAATTATTTCGTTTTTTGAGCGTAGCTTGATGTCTGCTCCGTTCTTTCCCGTTTACCTGCCTCCAAAATTTAGAGGGTTCGTTTCTCATAAAATTTGTTAAAGTTGTGGTAAAGAACTCTCTTTTTGCATTTCCAAGTTCTATTTTTAATTGCCTGCAGAGGGCGCTCAATTGAGACCTCAGACTTGTACAGTTGATTCTTTCACGAATTTTTTTTTTTTTTTTTACGATAACGTGAAATACTACGTTTTAAATGTATGATATTTTTATTTATCCAAGGGTTACGTTTGTTCATTCGTTTGCGATGCCTGGAATTTTTTTCAAGACATTGGAGCACAATGCCCTTAAATTGTCGCCACACACTGTCAACCGAGTCCGATATGCAGCTCTGCTGAAATGAATCAAAGTTGTCTTCAAGAAAGTGCAATATCAGGTTATCTTGTGCCTGACGGAACTTAAGCAGGGATACCACTTTTTCTGGTATTATTCTTTCTCGAAAATTCATAGTTGTGTGAAGTACCACCATCTCATGGTCGGATATACCCTTTTCAACGGAGCGGATTGAATCTGGTTACAAATATGAGACCAAGAATTGAATGTTCATTATCGGATATCCTAGTTGGTTTATCAACTAGTTGTGTCAAACCATGCAGTATACAAAGATCTAGTAAACCCTGAGAACTTTTCTGTTCCGATACACCACATGATAAGGAGTTCCAATTAATCCCGGGTAAGTTAAAGTCACCTGTTACTACAACATTCTGAGAGGGCTTGATGTTCAAAGCCAAATAATCATTGACACGATCCATACAAGAAACATCTGGAGCAGGTGGGTGGTAAATGCTAACAATGACAAGAGACGTAGTTCCAAAAACAAGTTTGCAGCAAACAGACTCAACACTCTCAATACCTTCTAATCTCGTACATGATATATCACTTCTGACCAGAACCTCTCTGTTTATTTATTTATACATATACCCTCAATGCCCAGAGGACATTAAAGGGGGGAGTGAGCAGGACACGATGCAAGGTCAAAGCATAGTAACAATTGATAAACATGCCGACGCAACATAATGACAATAAACAAACAACTTCGCCAAGAACATATTAGTGAGGTACTTGTATACGCGACGATATACAATGACATTATATGTGAAGGAGGTCGCACAAGTAATTTTTGAATTCTATAATATTAGTAATCGAGGTGACAGAACCAGGTAAACTACTCCATTCTGATGAGGTGCGGGGAATGAATGAGCCCTGGAATGACCTCGTTGAAGAACGCACTACACCTACTTTTTGACGATGATCAACACGAAGGGAAATGTAGATGGTGGTGTGATCAAAGAAGATTTTAGAGTCGCGTTGTGATAAAAAAATTTATGGAACAGGCAGAGGCGGAGCATTTTCCGTCGTAAAGAGAGATCAATTAATCGTATGTTAGTTTTCATAGCGGTGACGCTGGCAGTGAGATTGTAGTTGCCAAATATGAAACGGGCTGTTCTGTTCTGAACAAACTCAATCAATTTGATGAGATTATCTTGATCAGGGTCTCAGACTGAAGCAGCATATTCCAGTTTAGACAAGACAAGTGTTTTATAGAAGCGTGGTCTTCACGTGAACCGAGGCAGATGAGAAGTTTCGACGAATGTACCCCAGGGTGCGGGACGCGTTATTAGTTATGTACTCAACATGCGTACGCCATTCAAGGTTGTTAGAGATGAAGACGCCCAAGTATTTATAGCAGGAGACAGACTCAAGAGGGGTGTTGTTAATAGTATAGGCCTGTCAAGTTACATTGTTGCGGGACACCGTTAGAAGCTTGCATTTTGTTAGGTTAAGTTCCATTGCCCAGCTGTTACACCATTCGGATACTTTATTAAGGTCGGCCTGCAGCAGGTCAGCATCATGACTGTTAGTGATTTCTCGATAAATTACACAATCATCTGCGTAAAGCAGATCATTCCCTGTTCCTTATCTTTCCGGAATATGTTATATTCTGGCACATGCAATTCTTCACCGTGTATCGCCTTTGTTAGCCATGTTTCGGTGGTAACAGCCGCATCTGGATTGTATTGCAATATAATAAACTCCAACTGATCTGTTTTGTTAACAATACTACGAGCGTTGAGCGGAAGAAGAACGAACTCACGACCCTGGTCACGAAGTCGGTTGATTTTGCTTGCTTCGAATTGGAACGCAAATTCCTTTTGGGATTCTGCGACTGAGAGCTTGTACTAGGGACGCTCTCCATAGCGGTACTACTTTTCGCACTCAGTAAAACTCTGGTCTGTGATTCTTCGTCCCATCTATATATGTCATTGTTGATATGCAGCTTATCGTATATTAATCGTACTCTACCTCCCTCGGCACGATTTCCAGCAGCACTATCCCAGAGTTTTTTGCGCAATTGCTGGACGATAAAAGAAAGGTCTTCGGCGATGGAAATTCCTGTTCCCTTAAGTCGACTGGCATTCCTTAGAATGAGACTCTTTTCGTTGAAATTATATAAACGAACCATTACTGATCGGCTGTGTTCCGCGTTCCTAGGACCAATTCTGTGAGCTCGTTCAATGGTAGTAACATGTACCCCCATTGTTTTAAAAATACGGTCCTGTAGCACCTGCCGAGTGTCTTCCCCGGGCAGTTCTGCCAATCCCCTAACGATAAGGTTACTTCGCCTAGACCTGTTTTTCAAGTCGTCCAGTTTCCTTGTCAGGTTAGTTATTTGTGACCTTAGATCAGAAATTAACCGCTCATGCGAAGATATCGATTCACGTAGTTTGTCGATGTCGAATACCTTTGATTCTCTGTTTGCGAGGCGTTGATCGATTTCCTTTTGGTTCTGCTTTATAGTGCTTTACAAAACTGCGTCTTGTTTTATCTGACCTTGTCGAATCTCTACCAGTGTCTCTTCGACTGTCGGTTCAGGGTTTGTTTCGACATCTCCAGACATATACAATAACGCTCGCAATAACGCAGACAATCGTAACACATCTTAGACAGGTAGCGGGAGCATGGCAGGACGATCAAACACCTATAACTACTTGTAATACTAGTATAACTGTTTCTCACCTGCAAGTATGCGAACAAAATCGGGTTAGACATATTTCCGCTTATGCGCATGCCCGCCACTGGAGTAGTACGATGAAGCACCGCCTTTTAAGAAGTCTTGGAACGACAGCGACGACTGGTGGTACAGAGAGTTGTGTGCTGTTGTTCCAGAAGAAATGCAGAACTGGCCTTGGAAACTTGTATCGGCACGTGGCTTAAAGTTGGTCTCCATTCTTGTTTCGTCGATCAAAGGACGCAGTGCGGGTGCTGTCACACTCTCGGTAGAATGATAAGAGACTGCAAACCACGTACTAAAGACCTGCAAGCATGCGAACAAAGTCGGGTTAGACATATTTCCGCTCATGCCATGCCCGCCACTGGAGATGTGGATATCAGGTGGGTATTGTACGGTGCCAGTATAATTAACCCCATAATTCAGTAGTTTTTATACTGCGTGTAGTTTTATAAGGATAGTATATTACATATATATGTATAGATATTCAATAAGGGTCAAAAGTGGAGACAGTGCTTCTACAGAACAAGATGTGAAAGGGGAACTTTATTAAAAACTAAGAGGGGAATTCGACGTTTCGACAGCAGCGCTCTCTTGAACAGGAATGGGATATTATGGTGACGCAAGACAATTCCAAAGAATGAGAGGGGAATATGTACAAGGGGAAAGGGCAGCACATGTGCATTGTCAAACAAAGATAAAAGGGTACAATGAATCACAGGCAGTCATGTTCTTCGCCGGAGGGCAATGATTTCCTGGGGTTTATGAACCGGGAAGTCTGAAAGAGATACCAAAGAGTGTATGTATTCTGACAGAATTAGAAATGTGGGTTGCGAACAGTTGCGTGGACGCCGGGGTCCTCGTTAATCTGGCTTTGAAATTTGTAAATCAGGAACGATTCTCTTTGTTCTCTAAGGCGTTGGGATGGAAAACTCGGTTGCACAACGAAAATGGCTATGTCGTTAATTGAGTGGCCGGGTTTACTAAAATGTCGAGACACTGGCAGATTAGGTTTCTTTGAGACGTCAGACCTGTGGTTGTTGAATCGGATTCTGAAAGATGTAGCTGTTTGACCGATATATTGGGCCTTGCACTCACTACATTGAAGAAGATAAAAGACGTTAGAAGAGTTACAGTTAAATAGACCATACATTTTTGTGCGATAGTTAGAATTTGTGCTTTCTACTATCGTAGCAGTTTGCATTAATTTACAGATCTGGAATCTGCGTCCGTTGCATGGTTGACAACCGTTATGTTCCGACGGCTTGTTTAACTTGGCGTTCACAAGTCTATCTTGGATGTTCCTTGCTCGGCGAGAAGTAACGCGGGGTGGTTCCGGAAACACTTGACTCATACGATCAGATTGGGTGAGGATTGCATAGTGCCGTTTAAGCATGCGGTTTACGTACATATATATGTATATATATGTAGTATATTATAGTATCATAGCCCAGGGTTATTATTTAGGGTGGCATTGTTAAAAATGTCCTCACCCTACAAAAGAAAAAAAAAAGAAAGAAAAGAAACGTCAGACTCCCTTTTTGCCTATTCCACCGCGAACGCGGATCTGAAGGGAGACTAGAAAATTCGCAATGACCTCCCTTGGCGAAATGGCCGTAGGGTCCCTAAAGGCCATTGTACGGGGCATTTCCTCCCATGTCTGTGAGGAGAAGAAAGGAATTGACCTAGAATGCCGCCATTAACGTGAACAACGGATGTCTTAGTACTTGACGAAACATGCCGGAGTGTTGACGGCGGCACGATATGCAAGAGCAAAGCACCCCCGGAAACCTGTGTCGCGAATTTAACTTCTCGCGAATAACTCCTCAAACCAGCTCTGTTCGGAAACGCGAAAATATTTTCCACGCGGAAAAAATGACTTCTACAGTATACGCGACAATATACAATGACATTATATGTGAAGGAGGTCGCACAAGTAATTTTTGAATTCTATAATATTAGTAATCGAGGTGACAGAACCAGGTAAACTACTCCATTCTGATGAGGTGCGGGGAATGAATGAGCCCTGGAATGACCTCGTTGAAGAACGCACTACACCTACTTTTTGACGATGATCAACACGAAGGGAAATGTAGATGGTGGTGTGATCAAAGAAGATTTTAGAGTCGCGTTGTGATAAAAAAATTTATGGAACAGGCAGAGGCGGAGCATTTTCCGTCGTAAAGAGAGATCAATTAATCGTATGTTAGTTTTCATAGCGGTGACGCTGGCAGTGAGATTGTAGTTGCCAAATATGAAACGGGCTGCTCTGTTCTGAACAAACTCAATCAATTTGATGAGATTATCTTGATCAGGGTCTCAGACTGAAGCAGCATATTCCAGTTTAGACAAGACAAGTGTTTTATATAGCGTGGTCTTCACGTGAAACGAGGCAGATGAGAAGTTTCGACGAATGTACCCCAGGGTGCGGGACGCGTTATTAACCGCCCATCAACATCCAGCGTACGTCGGGTTGTGGATGCTGAGTACGTCTCACGAACGTACACATTTGCTCAGGGCTACGTTTTAACTACGCCCGTACTACCGTGCTAATCAAGAGAAAATTATGCGAAATGGACGTCGTAGGACCGCCGGTGCGGATCTTCGAGGGTCCTGTAGAGGATCTCTATTCCAGCCCCGTAGGTACCGCGCACATATGAAAATATCATAAATTTAATCATGAGATAAGCACAACGACGCATTATATAAAGCATTCGACGCAACTTTATTTCTATGTTGACTTTATTTACATGTGCATTTGTACATGCCTGCTGGCACATGAGCAGTACAAATAATGAAAAACGTGACAAGGTGCTATATCCATATCATTCCCATTCATAGAGATAGTGATCACAATATCGCCAAGTTATGTAAACAAGAAAAAAATCCATCCAACATGTTACTTGCCGTATAATTAGTTGGCATCTTGTATGGAATCGACGCAACTGTATCCTCACGCTCCTTCACTCCTTATGAATGGCTACCAGTCTTTATATTGTTCCTTTCTGTGTCTTTCCGCCTCTGAAATTCACTGGGCAAGTCCTGCCGTTGAGGCACACTGATAAAAACGACAGACATAATACAGGGATCATCGGTCTCTGCCTATGGCACATACGCATACCAGCGTTTGGCCATACTTCCCGTTTATCTAGCTTTCTTACCTGTAACGCATAAGACAGTAAGCAATTCCAAGACTGCTCATAGAGAAACATCCCACACTCTCTCGGAGATGCTGAAACGCACACAGCTATGAATGCATGGCCGATGCTGAGCGGTATAGCCGTTTATGCCTGAAAGAACATCAAGAACACAGTGAGTGGACCACAAAGTAAACGTAGCACACACGTGCTACTATGCCTATATTGCAAGCTCAGCCATGATCAATTGCATTTTTTTCACTAGCCAGTGGGCTACAGCGACTTGAAGAACAAAGGAGTCTAAAACGCGAGCGCTAGCAAACAAAGGCACCACGGCCGTTTACCTGTATTTCGTCAATAGGTAGTGGCCCTCGATGGAGAATCCGTTGCCTACAAGGCATATGCATCTAACTCTTCACAAAATTCAAGCGGCACTGGTGCTGTTCGAGTTGGAAATTACAGTATTACTCCAAGTCATTGCAGACACCGCCATGTTTCTCCAGCCTCTCCAGCGGCGTTTGAAATCATCCGCACAACGGGCTGTGGCATCACGCGATTCTCTCTTCTGCGCGTTGCGAAAAAACAAGCCTTCTGCGCAGATTTCTCCTTTGGCGGCGACGCAGTCAGACGACACAGCGGGAGAGAAGAAGGAAGCGGAGGGTCAAGAGCGGAAAGGAGTGCTCAAACGGCTCTTTGTGGACACAGTGCGGATGGGGTGCGCACGGTGTCCACAGGGTGATACATGTGGGACGTCTGCTGCTGCATACTCATCGGAGCATCCCAATGAACGCGTCCAGGAGGCGTTCCATGGATGTTAAATTTAGGCTGCGGATGCTCGGACCCTTGTCGGCTGTCCAGGGGCGGTTACTGGTTAGTAATGTACTCAACATGCGTACGCCATTCAAGGTTGTTTGAGATGAAGACGCCCAAGTATTTATAGCAGGAGACAGACTCAAGAGGGGTGTTGTTAATAGTATAGGCCTGTCTAGTTACATTGTTGCGGGACACCGTTAGAAGCTTGCATTTTGTTAGGTTAAGTTCCATTGCCCAGCTGTTACACCATTCGGATACTTTATTAAGGTCGGCCTGCAGCAGGTCAGCATCATGACTGTTAGTGATTTCTCGATAAATTACACAATCTTCTGCGTAAAGCAGATGATTCCCTGTTCCCTATCTTTCCGGAATATGTTATATTCTGGCACATGCAATTCTTCAGCGTGTATCGCCTTTGTTAGCCATGTTTCGGTGGTAACAGCCGCATCTGGATTGTATTGCAATATAATAAACTCCAACTGATCTGTTTTGTTAACAATACTACGAGCGTTGAGCGGAAGAAGAACGAACTCACGACCCTGGTCACGAAGTCGGTTGATTTTGCTTGCTTCGAATTGGAACGCAAATTCCTTTTGGGATTCTGCGACTGAGAGCTTGTACTAGGGACGCTCTCCATAGCGGTACTACTTTTCGCACTCAGTAAAACTCTGGTCTGTGATTCTTCGTCCCATCTATATATGTCATTGTTGATATGCAGCTTATCGCATATTAATCGTACTCTACCTCCCTCGGCACGATTTCCAGCAGCACTATCCCAGAGTTTTTTGCGCAATTGCCGGACGATAAAAGAAAGGTCTTCGGCTATGGAAATTCCTGTTCCCTTAAGTCGACTGGCATTCCTTAGAATTCCTCTTTTCGTTGAAATCATATAAACGAACAATTACTGATCGGCTGTGTTCCGCGTTCCTAAGACCAATTCTGTGAGCTCGTTCAATGGTAGTAACTTGTACCCCCATTGTTTTAAAAATACGGTCCTGTAGCACCTGCCGAGTGTCTTCCCCGGGCAGTTCTGCCAATCCCCTAACGATAAGGTTACTTCGCCTAGACCTGTTTTTCAAGTCGTCCAGTTTCCTTGTCAGGTTAGTTATTTGTGACCTTAGATCAGAAATTAACTGCTCATGCGAAGATATCGATGCACGTGGTTTGTCGATGTCGAATACCTTTCATTCTCTGTTTGCGGGGCGTTGATCGATTTCCTTTTGGTTCTGCTTTATAGTGCTTTACAAAACTGCGTCTTGTTTTATCTGACCTTGTCGAATCTCTACCAGTGTCTCTTCGACTGTCGGTTCAGGGTTTGTTTCGACATCTCCAGACATATACAATAACGCTCGCAATAACGCAGACAATCGTAACACATCTTAGACAGGTAGCGGGAGCATGGCAGGACGATCAAACACCTATAACTACTTGTAATACTAGTATAACTGTTTCTCACCGGCAAGCATGCGAACAAAATCGGGTTAGACACATTTCCGCTTATGCGCATGCCCGCCACTGGAGTAGTACGATGAAGCACCGCCTTTTAAGAAGTCTTGGAACGACAGCGACGACTGGTGGTACAGAGAGTTGTGTGCTGTTGTTCCAGAAGAAATGCAGAACTGGCCTTGGAAACTTGTATCGGCACGTGGCTTAAAGTTGGTCTCCATTCTTGTTTCGTCGATCAAAGGACGCAGTGCGGGTGCTGTCACACTCTCGGTAGAATGATAAGAGACTGCAAACCACGTACTAAAGACCTGCAAGCATGCGAACAAAGTCGGGTTAGACATATTTCCGCTCATGCCATGCCCGCCACTGGAGATGTGGATATCCGGTGGGTATTGTACGGTGCCAGTATAATTAACCCAATAATTCAGTAGTTTTTATAATGTGTGTAGTTTTATAAGGATAGTATATTACATATATATGTATAGATATTCAATAAGGGTCAAAAGTGGAGACAGTGCTTCTACAGAACAAGATGTGAAAGGGGAACTTTATTAAAAACTAAGAGGGGAATTCGACGTTTCGACAGCAGCGCTGTCTTCAACAGGAATGGGATATTATGGTGACGCAAGACAATTCCAAAGAATGAGAGGGGAATATGTACAAGGGGAAAGGGCAGCACACGTGCTTTGTCAAACAAAGGTAAAAGGGTACAATGAATCACAGGCAGTCATGTTCTTCGCCGGAGGGCAATGATTTCCTGGGGTGAACAACCGGGAAGTCTGAAAGAGATACCAAAGAGTGTATGTATTCTGAGATAATTAGAAATGTAGGTTGCGAACAGTTGAGTGGACGCCGGGGTACTCGTTAATCTGGCTTTTAAATTTGTAAATCAGGAACGATTCTCTTTGTTCTCTAAGGCGTTGGGATGGAAAACTCGGTTGCAGAACGAAAATGGCTATGTCGTTAATTGAGTGGCCGGGTTTACTAAAATGTCGAGACACTGGCAGATTAGGTTTCTTTGAGACGTCAGACCTGTGGTTGTTGAATCGGATTCTGAAAGATGTAGCTGTTTGACCGATATATTGGGCCTTGCACTCATTACATTGAAGAAGATAAAAGATGTTAGAAGAGTTACAGTTAAATAGACCATACATTTTTGTGCGATAGTTAGAATTTGTGCTCTCTACTATCGTAGCAGTTTGCATTAATTTACAGATCTGGAATCTGCGTCCGTTGCATGGTTGACAACCGTTATGTTCCGACGGCTTGTTTAACTTGGCGTTCATAAGTCTATCTTGGATGTTCCTTGCTCGGCGAGAAGTAACGCGGGGTGGTTCCGGAAACACCTGACTCATATGATCAGATTGGGTGAGGATTGCATAGTGCCGTTTAAGTATGTGGTTTACGTACATATATATGTATATATACGTAGTATATTATAGTATCATAGCCCAGGGTTATTATTTAGGGTGGCATTGTTAAAAATGTCCTCACCCTACAAAAAAAAAAAAAGAAAGAAAGAAAAACGTCAGGCTTTCTTTTTGCCTATTCCACCGCGAACGCGGATCTGAAGGGAGACCAGAGAATTCGCAATGACCTCCCTTGGCGAAATGGCCGGAGGCCAGAGCATAGTATGCTGAAGTACAAGCTGTTTGGGCACGTTCATTAGAAGTGTATTGGGCGTAAAACGTTTGTTACGGCGACGGGGGGGGGGGGGGGGTCTTTGCAATTAGCTCACGTATCTGCAGAGTCAGGGTATAACCAATAACGTTTCTGACATTCCTTCCTAACTAATACCATGTTTTTAATTCAGGCTTTTGTCTATAATGCGCTTACATGCTGAGTGGAGCTGTAAATGTGATTGAATTCCTTTGTTTCTTGATGAGTGTTACAGGGGCAGAGATAAATACTTTGCACGGACAGCAGCACGCGACCGATAGAAATATATAATGATTCTACTTGTTCCCCGATATCTAGTAAGGTTCAGAGAAGTTTTTCCTTGTTCTCAGCAGAAGAAAAGCGTTGCTGTCAGAAGGTGTCAAACATCACGTATTTATCCGTATATCTCCAGGCGACGTCCTGGCGATATTCCTCTGACGTTTAATCAGTGCTCAAAATAAGTCTACCGGATCTTCCATGGATATCCCAGAAAGCTGCAGGCTGCTTCCTTTCACACACCCAAAGCGCGATATCCTGCAGACGTACCTGAGACATCTGTTATTCACTAGGTGAAACCGAGAGGCGAATGTCGTTCTGGAACATCCCACATATATCACATGAATACCCAGATATTCAGGACGTTCACGACCTTGTAGGGATGCCCTAGGGATATTAGTGGTTTACTGGGATCCTCCTGACTGTACCCTGTTGGTATGTTTCATTATAGGAGGTGATAAGAAAAGAAAAAGGACTGGAGGAACTAAATACAGTTACACATTACTTTGCAAGGTAACTGTATTCGTTACTCGTTACCGATTTGGAAAACAGATCACACAGATGTTCCACAGGCCAGGTTTCATCATGATAAAAAATATAGCACACCGGCTTTACGGAACAGAATAACAGGTTTCCTCAGACGTTTAGGCCCCCATCCGCAAGATATCATCAGTAAGGAACAGAATGAGGAAGGAACAACAAACAGGGGCTATTTAAGCAGGTCTGCGTATAGTTAGGGAAGGGGGCTGCGGTTGGCGTTGCAGACCGACGTGCAGATCACGTTCCCGTTGTGCACAAGTCATGAGTCACTAGACTACTTGCACTCTGAGAAGTCAATGTGCGTGATTGACACTTCATTGTCATGTGTTATCTTTCATGCATAATATTTACTTCAGTGTGGCAAAAATTATGCTCGAAATCTGCATCAAATCATGTTATTGCCACTTACAGGCTCATGAAATCGACATGATCAACCTAACGACCAACTTGTGATAAGTTACCAACTTTTGTAATGCAATGCATGACTAGTTACTGATTTCTGAACAGTAACTAAGTTGTTACTTTAGTTGTACTACCAAACAAAAGTAAAATGCTGCCACGTAATGAGTTACTAGTAACCCGTTACGTACAACTCTGCTGAACTGCACACAATGCCAGAGTAGGTCTGCGATCCAAATACTATTTGCCCCGTGTATTCCATGTAACAAGAACCGCAGCTAACTGCAAAACTTCCGCACACTCTCCTCTAGAGTTAGAAGAAACTGAAAGACCAAGCCCAGGAGCACAAGACATGACAGCTGGCATTTCAGTCAGAGATCACGTTGTTACACGGATATTCACAGAACGCCGACCTATAGCTCGGCCCGAAATTCGCAGAGAGTGAACCTGAATATTTTGGCATAATAAAATTGTCAATCCTCAGCATCTTCTTGAGTTTGAAGTAAAGGGTGGGAGCTGATATTGGAAAGCAATATGCTAGAAATATTTCCGAACTTTGACTAGGTCACAAGAAGGTGCAATGCTATATGGAAAAGTGGAATACAGATTCCTACTGTTCTGACGTTGCTCGTTCAGTCCTTTGGAGAAAAGCATGACAGTTGTTTGTGTTGAAACAGACAACACGCAGAACATTTCCTAAAGCTCAGTTGTCAATTGATTGCAGTTCAATCCGTCCTCCGGGAAGTGTCATAACTTTATATTTGTGTTATTTGATGCCCAGTAGCCTCGTCTGTATATCTATGAGCGCTTCCAAGTGCTGCTCCATTTGTGTGTGTGTGTATGTGTGCAAGCTATTTCACTTGCTTCACTGTTCGCCCTACTCCTTGGTGTTGTACCTGGTAAACAGATCACGTGAGAGTTTTAGTGAATAGCAAGGTAAAAACACATCGAAAACAATAAACACATTTTTCTACTCCTATTCTGCAGCACGTTAATGTGAATGACGGCTCCAGTGCAGTAGTTCTGAGAATATTTCAGAAAGTAGACAAGCTTCAAGCAATACATTGGGCACAAGCATATTTACCCCTGCGTGGTGTCGGTACAGGCGGTGTGCTGTCAGCAACCTCCCGTTGCACATTTCCTGCCTCCTGTGACGAAGCTGGGCTGGGTGTCTCACTTATCCATGTGGAGGAAGTCAGCCCTGCGCCTAATCTCAGCCCGTGTCAATGCGTTAAGAAATGCTTGACAGCTGCAATGTCACACTGCTGCTTACTGACATGCTATGTTTGCCTTACCCTCACAAGCATTAGGTACTAGGGACGTAGCACCACTTGAAGAACCGGGATCTGCAAATATACGAATAATTTTATGCGGTACATCCTATCGTAATGTGACAAAAGTTGCATGACAAGGACGGGCAGTGTCCCTGCTGGAAACTGTCTCATTCAAAATCCTATGAAAATCTCATTGAACCTATTGGATATCATGTACACAAATCTCATTCAGTGACTGCGAAAATTCTCATCCCCAATAGATGATTTGGGACAAATATTACATTGAAAATGGGCCATATTCAATGAGTCTTAATGAGAAATCACAGCAAGTGTTAATGAGATGTAATGAGAAATCACAGCAAGTGTTAATGATATATAATGAGAAGTCACAGAAAATGTTAATGAGATGTAATGAGAAGTGGTGGCTTCAAACTCATTGAACGTCCCCGTCATGTCTCGTTGAACCAATGAGCCCCAACAGGATATTTCTCATTGGGATGGTTCTCCATTTCGATTCGCCAGTAGGTTTGTTGTAGCATAGTCACATTAGATTTGTAGAGCTTTCCAATGAGTATAAATGAATTCCCGCAAAAATGAATTAGACTCAATGTGATTTGGATAATTTACTGGATCAATGCATATTGTATTCTATATGCGCAAAGTTTGGCTAGTAATACTGTCGTGCATCAGATAGTGAGAAATAGAAAATCTACAAGATGTAATTAACATTTAGCAGTAGTTGAAGGCGCAACCTCCTTCACTCCTGCTTCTTTTCCGGGGAGCACCTCATGAAGCGCCACAATGCAGTGTAAACCGAACACTAGAGAAGAGGTTTCCAGCAATCACTGTACAGAAGTAAGAGACAAACAAATTTGAAGGTATCTTGGACGCTGCAAAGTATGAGGCATTATCCCAGCCCGGTCAGGTCTTGATTCCAATTGACAACTTCTCGTATACATTTAATACCGATGGAGCACAAGTAGCACAAGTTAAACAGCAAAAATCAGCTTCTTCAATTCATGTGATGATAAATGAGCTGCCGAAAACTGTGAGGCAGATTGTGGCAAAGGAAAGCTGGACATGAACACCTTCCTCGTGTCTGTAGACGATGCAAAGGATATTTTCAGTGATGTGACATTGAAGTCATGAAAGTTATAGAAGTCAGGAAGCATTGTTAAAAGCAGATTTATTGGACTATGCTGCTGTGTCGAGTCCGTATCTCTGCCCCCATGCAAAACAATGTCGGGTTTCACGGGTACTGTGGATGTAGTTGGTGCTACCATGAAGGAGAGTACTATGACTCAGCCATGGACCCTATCACCACTAACACCCCAAGAGAATCGACTGGTGAAGCAGCAGTGAGAGAGATTCAGCAGTCATTAAAGGACAACCTCTAATGTCTGCGGATCTAAAGGACCAGCTGCACTAATAAACATGCCAGATTTTGAATTTGCACACTGTGTTCTTGGGCGTTGTACGGACTGCCACAGGTACGTGGTTGTGTGAAGCCACAGAAGCATTCTGCAGGGTGTTTACTTTTATTCGTTAGTAGTCACATAAATTGTATTTAGAAACTAGCAGAGCAAAATAGACGCCGTTTTTGCAGTTGAGTAATATGGACAGGTGAACATTCTCCGGAAGAAAATATGTAACTACAAGATCAGTAATTACCTAATAATGATTAATTAACTCTTTAATTATGGGATTTCGCATAAAAGCGAGAAGACGGAAATGAATATATTCCTCGTTGCAAGACATTCCATGTGGTGTTAAAAGCGCACCTGTGATGAAATGTTCATCGCTAAATTTCGCTATGCAAATGAGCCGAAACAAGAAATACGCAATTTGCAAACGCAGAAACGATGCGACCTTCGCCTTATCCGGGCAGAACAGCGGTCTATCTGGCCATTAGCTCCTACATCAATCAGTTTCATCGCTCCAAATTACGTGGCCCTCCCACTTGGGTTGCATGTCGCTCTTTCTGCGCCAGAAACGTGCTTAGTTCATGTTCCGGCTCATTTGCATAGCGAAATTCCGCGACAGATATTTCAACGCACGTGCGCGTTTGAGTGTTTTCTTCAACATGAAATTACTTTCGACGCCGAATAGATCCCGTTCTGTTATGTCGCCCTTGCGAGAAGTCCCTTAATTAAAAAGCTAATTAACTTTAGGTAATTCATGATCATATAGTCGCATGATTTTCTTCGAGCGAATGTTCGCCTGGCCATATAACTCAACTGAAAAATGGCGTCTATTTTGCTCTACTAGTTTTTAATTAAAATGCTGTAGCGAATAAAAACAAACACCCTGTATGTTTGCAATAAACAAAAAATAATCATCATTAGTAGAAGAATAATGACGCCACGAAGCTCTTTATCGAAACCACCAAGGAACTTCAGAGAATATAGCTCTTGGAAGGCCTCAGAATGGAAAGGTTGGTTACTTTTCTAAGTTCACCCATGCATATAGGGTATCCTTACTGAAAACTTGCATCAGATCGCGTTGAAGCAACTGGTTCAAGATAAAATGTTGCACGAGGAAGCTGAAAAGGCTGAAATATGCCAGAAAATTATGAAGTGACAATGAGCAATAAATTGGAAGATTTATTATAAGAATGTGAGACAGTTTGGCTGTGAATGATGCGAACTCGTTTAAAAGAAAGAAAAGTGCACGAGAAAGGAAGCTAAAACAATGAAAACGCCCCTCTGCTTCATTAATTCCTGATCCAAAGTTGATCCACACTAACAGGTATGAAAACAGATATACTACAAATACCCAGTGTACATACAGCAACAGTGGCAACACTATAAGGAGATAATGTGTGACACAATTTGAAGCAGACAAAATCTGATACATGCATATGCGAAATCACGAACGTCACTTATCATCAGTAGCACCTTCTCATTTAATTGTCCGACAAAGTAAGTCCGTCTAGTGCAAGCGGGATGATGGCACACCATGAAGGCAGTTCAGAGAACTATGGATAAATATCGGGTCACTATTAGAAGACCTCTTGGTTCGCATTTGGAAGTTGAGGATCAAGCGTCCGAAACACACCGCTTACCTTTGTGGTAACAGAGCTCGTGCACGGGTTCAGGAACAAAATGCGTGACGGAGCACCTCACTACACAAATGCAAACACGTTCAGATTTTAATACGGTCGGCGGAGCTGAAGGGCAGGAAGCACCATCTAATTTACCAGACTGCATCTTTGATCCTACACGCCAACAGACGTTTCAAAGTTCAAAACTATATTCTGAATTGATGCCGATGGCGCTCGGTCGCATACGATGACGAGAGCATTATGGCTGTAGTTTCGTTTTGACAGACTGGCAAAGCTGAAGTGTCGCAGGGTAAAGCTGTCGCAGCGCACAATCATTTTTTTGCAGCCTACTCAGGAACGCGGAGTTGTGTGCATAACTTTGCACCAGACATGTACAAGATACTAAAAAATGCATTTAAGATAAGATAATAAATACTGACGTTAGAATGTAATTAAGATAGAGTACGAAATACTTCAAAAAGTATTTGAAATACAATTAAGATACTATTTATCCTTGAACTCAAAAAGTCACCAGTCACTGGTCAATGCGGCGAGTCGCCGCTATGTGACATGAGTAACCTAAAACCCGCGTACTATGCAAGCCGTCCCTGCATGATAGGAGTCATCTAAACAGAAGTCCCAAAAAGATGACAAAGAGATATCATTAACTCCACTAAGTATATGTGACCCAGAACAGATCAAACTTCCAGCAGGTCCCTGCTCGGCGAGGTCAGAATTCGGCGTTACCACATTAGGGCACACATAATAGAACCTTCATCCGCAAAGGATTAGTACATACGGGGCAAGATCTCTAAATGGAGACTTCCAGGAAGGGCCAATGTCCGGGTCAAGCCCGACGGACTCAGGAAATTTCCACTGAACACGCAAGATAATGGAAAGACGAGACACAGAAAGTTTGAGAGGGAGATCCAAAATATGTAATTAGAGTATTGAGTAGAAAATACCATAAAATGTATTTTAAATAGAGTACAAATACACAAAACAAAAAGTATTGAGTACAGTACCAAAATACCGCAAATTGTATTTAAAATACAGTATTTTAAATACAGTATTCCAAATACGTACAAGTCTTCTTTGCACACGTCTCGGTCTTTATTTATTTTATTATCGTATTTATTTATTATTAGAATTATTCTTATTTTGTTTATTTTATTATTTCATCAATGTTTTGTTGTATTTGAGCATAATTTAATATATACACGTTGTGCAATTAATTTCGACAGTTCTTTTCTTTTTTTCCTTTTTTTCGCTTTGTATAAGCAGAGCTTGTCTTCACAGCCAGGAATCTAACACTATCTGACGTACTCGCTGGAACATCCCATTTCCAGCTCGAACCCAGCATTGAACTATTCTGGTTTTCGAATGGCAGTTCGATGGTTTCAGAATGGAAATTCAACCTGCACTGACCCAGCATAGAAACTGCCTCGGCAGTCTTTTTTTTTCTTTTTCTAGGCTCATTCCTATGTTTGCGTGCGAAATAGAGCTTCTCTACTGCAAGTCGTCAGTGCACTTCAGTTTTCGTTGTTTGACTCACATTGCAAAGAAAAGTGTTTTCAGTTTTGGACCTATCGCTGCTCTATTTCAGTGGCTGCGTTGATTATGCTGCGCAACTGTTTCAGAATCATTTGCAGCAAAATGATTTGAAAGTTTTTCGTCTGCACGGGTACTCGGGAAAGGTGTAGGGCTCGAGACCGTTAACATATTTAAAAAATGCAACGGCTTGAATCCCGGACAAAAGCTCACCGGACAAACGCTCACCCTCACAGCGTTGAATCCGGACAAAAGCACATCACATTTGCAACGGCGTTTTCTCACCGTACGATATATTGGTTGATTGTATTATGAATTATTATAGTGCCGGAATGAGAATAAAATTGTGCTGCACATCCGCAGAAATATAGTATTACAGCGACTGATGATACGGCAGGGGCCGGCGAAAAGCGCGTATTCCAAACGCGAATTACATATTATGGGCTAGTCGCTTGCGTGTTAGACTAGTGTGCGGGCACGAACTGAAAGACAAAATGTGCATGTTTCAAAGACGATGAATTTTTTAGCCATCTAAAATTTGAACCAAACAATTAGCCCTTATAACGACAGCTTCTAAGTTGTAAAATTTAAATGCAGCTCGTAAGTTTGCCTTTCTGTCCTTGTTTTATTATGCCCTGTAACTGCCTTGTGAGAACTACCTTGTGTTATTCTTTGCGCTGGCCCGCCGCATGGAGACTGGGAGGCGATCCCTCTCGCCAGCTGTGCCGTCTCGGGTTTTTCCCGGGTTTTCCTCAGACGCTTTCAGACCAATGTCGGCGATACCGTTCCCTCTGAAGTCGGCCCAGGACGCACTTGTCCCCCACATGAGCAGAAGTATCACACTGACTGACCTTTACTTGTATTTATCATCATTATATATATCCCCGCCCCTTGACAAGTGTATCATATGTACTTTTTGCTATGTCGTCTCTATTTGTGCCTCGCATCATGAGCAGTCCGAGGTGACAACTTGCTTGTGACTGATCCCCAGAAAAACCCTCCCTAGGTTGGTGTTCCAGAAGGATCGTTTGCACTCCGTAAAAACAGGGATGTGCTCTGATAAAGGTCATGGAACGAGGAGTAATTCTTCGTTCCTTCTTTTGTCCTTATTCACTTTTGTTTCCCCGGTTTCCTCGGATAAAAAATAAAATTATACACGTAATACACAGTTCTGCTGTTTCAGTTTTATCAGGAAAACCTCAATTGAAAATATTTTATCAATTTATATTATTAATCATTCATAATACAATCGCAAAATATATATCGCACGGGGAGAAAACGCCTTTGCAAATGTGGTGAGCTTTTGTCCGGCTTCGACGCTGAATGGGTGAGCTTTTGTCCGGTGAGCTTTTGTCCGCGCCCCGCCTTCATCATCCACCGCTTACAAGCGAATGATCGCCAAAGGGGTCGTGTACAATGCCACTACAGATCATATTAAATGTCAGAGGACAAACAACAAGATAGTTTGTCTGGATAGCGGGTCATATGCCGAGCTTATTCGCATTAGCTTTCGCCAAGAGGGTCAGGAAACGGTAAGTTCACGGACACTTTTGGAATACAACAGTGTTCGGAACGCACGTAAGAATATGCTATGTATCGCAGTGAGTAAGAATACCTTCACCTGTAGCGTTGGCATGTAGACGTATGCGCATGGCACTAAATGAGCAGTTAGTGGTGACCAAGTTGCAGGGCTGGGCAGTATTACAAATACATTGTATTATAATACCGTTACTGTAATACTTTAGAGTATTTGTATTACGTATTATAATACAAAAAATTCGAGTATTACTTGCATTGTATTACTGTAAAACTCGTAATACTTATGACATGTCCTGCCTGAAGTGATGGGTTTTACACGTGTATGCATTCGGTACCATTCCAGTCCTACGAACACGACCTAGTTTTGCCAACAGAGGATCACACTTCAACGTGCAACAAAGGGACGATTACAGGAGCTAGCTGACTCAAATTTCTAAGAAACTTCTCCACTCTGGGTGAACAACCCAGAGCCCTTAGCCCTTAGGGGGTCATATCATAGAATGGAGCCAGGGTCGGTGCGTCAGAAAGTAAGGCAGAAAAAATGGAATTATAGACACACGCACCTGCGTCCCGCGCGAGAATGGCCTGAGAGCTGTGCACTGTGTCGTGCGAAGTTGGAAGTCCTCAAGTACATCGATGACAAGCGCGTAGACTTGTCCATGTTGGACGACTACCTAGCAGTTAACAGTGTTTTCTTAATGTTCAACACTAATTTATGTTCGTCCGCGCCGGTTGAACGATTGTTTTCGTTTGCGAACCTGCTACTCAGACCAAACAGACGATCGAAGATGGCGTATTTGAAAAGATGTTTCTTCTTAAGTGCAATCAACTGAAATAAACATGCGTTGACCGGACCGGTGGCTTCAGAAATATGTCTGGGATTCCTTTTCTAATAACTGTCTGCCACGGCACAAAAGTATTACTAGTATTACTTGAGTAATACAGGGAAGTAATAGTATTATGTATTATAATACTTGAAAATAAAATGTATTATGTATTAGTATTATAATACCATTTTTTAGCAAGTATTATGTATTTGTATTATAATACAAATTTTGAGTATTCCTGCCCAGCCCTGCCAAGTTGCCAAACAAGATTGAATATCAGTGATGACTACTGTTGTGAAAAACAGTTTTTCCTTTCTTGGTAAACTTTCTTTCATTGCATGTATCATTAAAGTTTTAGTTGTATTAGTAGTGCGATTATCTTGAGATAACCATTGATGTCTTTTCTAGCAGTTTCTTTTTTTCGGAGATAACGTAAGCTATAACCATCAATCTTTCTTACACGGTGTCATGTACCGTGTTTTTGAGATTTTCTTGTTTTAGTATACTTACAGCTGTCACATACAAGCATACATTATTTGTATATGTTTTGCTACATATTGTTTACACAAGTCTGTTCACCACTTGTAAACACAATGTGCAAAACTATGCATGGGTAGAGACCATACTTCACTTGAGGCATTCTTGCGTATTTCTATATGCATGCTCCTGGGGAAAAGAATATTTCTTTTCACTCTCGTGCAGTGCAAAAAAAAATATATATGGATTTAAATGTAAGCAATCTAAAACACGTCAGTTGCGTAGTTTGTGCCAATTGAAGTGTGTAGGAATTCAAACACGTTTCGAATTGAAGATATTTTAAATTAGAATGATTGACTTCTGTATTCAGTGCACACCAACTTGCTCTATCCCTCGAATCTGTATTTCATGATAATCACCTTTTCATCTATGCATGGAACAGTCCTATCCAACATCGAACATGTTTGCTAACATTAATTCAATTGACACATTGATCACGATGATTCGATGCTAAACCAATTGCCCAACTCGTTCTTCTTCTGTGAAGGGGATCTTCATTGCACAACACGTCGGCTCAGATTGCTCCAATTGGAAATAATTGTTTCTCATTGGCACCCAGTGAACTAATTACTTGCTTTGGTTCTTGATTTCCTATGAATCTTCTTCACCAGAACAGCTGTTAGAGTGCTAAAACATGAAGCTATCTTTCCCTCAACACTTCTTATTCCTTCAGTGAGAAATACCTCCGTTATTCACATTAAATGAATTGGGTGTCTCAGTTCTCATTGAAAGTCATTGGTTCTCATTAAACAAATTAGATCCTGGTTCCCTGGAAGACTCCTTCTCCACAACATCTGTTAAAGCGCTCAAACATAAAGTCAGCTTTCCCGCAGCACTTCTCATTACTTCAATGAGAAATACCTGCGTTATTCACATTAAATGAATTGGGTGTCTCAGTTCTCATTGAAAGTCATTGGTTCTCATTGGACATATTAGCTCCAGGTTCCCTGGAAGGCTCCTTCACCACAACATCTGAGCGTTCAAATATAAAGTCAGCTTTCCCGCAACAATTCTCATTACTTCAATGAGAAATACCTGCTATATTCACATTAAATGAATTGGATGCATAAATTCTCATTGAAACTCATTGAAATTGATGCTGGCGCTGAATGAGATCGGGTATACTTTTTCCAGCAGGGGTGGGCACACACTGACCTGAGCAGCGGACATTGTAGCTGAGTGTGACATCGCCTGCAATAATTCAGGTTCAAACGCAAGTTGCTTCACAAATAAGGTCAGGCTGGCTGCAGGTTCTGCAGCTTTTGTATATTTGTTTACCCCCTGTGACTTCGATGTCGCAACTGCTATTAATTCTGACGATGGTGCTCCTGTCGAGTGTGTTGACTAACACGTTGCAAACTACTTTTAGGTACTCTACTACTCTAGGTACTTCGGGTTTCGTTTTGTTTTTTGTTTTACTTCATCTTTATCTGTGTGTGAATAAAGGCAGAGGGAGCGAGCTAAAACGGCACGCTCATTCTGGAATGGATCACGGACTGGGTGGTTGCTCGGGCGAAATGTACGAAGCATATGACCGAGTTAATTCAACAAAGGTTATGGGTCCAGAACTCGCTTCATATGTACTTTTGAACCGTGACTGAGTTGGGACGACTGCGACTACTCTACATCGGGATGACTTCCGAAGGTACAGCGAATGTTGGACCAAGTTACGTGGAAAAATTGGAAGGCAAGAATTATCCCATTTGGAGATTCAAGGTGAGCACGTACTTGAAGACGAAGGGATGGTGGTCAGTCATAACGACGGAACGGCCAGGAGAAGAGGCTGAGAGAACAAGATGGGACACGAAGGATATGGAGGCACTGAATGCCATAGTACAGACCTTGTCTTCGTCTCAAGAGGCATACGTAATCAATCAGACATCGGCGAAAGGAGTCTGGACGAAGTTGGAAGAGGTCAACAGAGGACGGATTCTAGAACGAAGATTGTTTTTGCGCCGGCAACTAAATGGAATTAAGTGGGAGAAAGGAGACAACGCTTCCCACTACATGCATCGGGTTGAGGCTATATCTGAAGAGCTGCGCACTTTGGGGGATTCCCTGGAAGAATCCGAAATTGCCTCAGTATCGCTCCAGGGGTTGCCGAGAAATTTTTACGGAGTTGTTCGAAGCTTCGACGTGTGCTCCATGGGAGAGGTCACACCAGAGCGAGTCAAATACGCACTCCTCCAAGAAGAATTGAGACAGGGGACGACTCCCGAAGACTCAGCATGCAAAGCCAAGCTTGTGCATGACAAACCTGATCCCCAGAGCCGAGGTACCTTCCGGTGCTTTAATTGCGGAAGAGCAGGACACATGGCACGGGAGTGCTACACGAAGAAGGATACAAGGCGTCACAGGGACACGCCGGGGCCAAGACCTCATCACGACACAGGACGTGCGCACGTGAACAAACCACGAGCAAGGATCGCGAAATCTGCAGCTGACACATGTTCAGATGAGAACGACCACAAGGAATTTGCTTTTGGTGCAACTGCAGCCTTTCACAGGAATCAAGGTGCGTCTCCAGAAAACTGCCATTCTAGGTCGTGGTCCATCGACTCGGGAGCAAGCCACCACATGACGGGACAACAGGATTTCTTAACTGATTTTCGTGAGGAAGAACCAAGACAGGTCGTTATGGCCGACGGGAATGTCATTGATGCTCGCGGAGTCGGATGTGTCATTTTTAAGGTGCGAACAGAGCACAGTGCGCATACCTTAAAGGCCAAGGATGTGCTCTACGTGCCAGGTCTGGCAGACAACCTCATCTCCGTCTCCAAACTGACCGAGAATGGAATAAAGCTGACGCTCGTGGGAGATAGTTGTACTGCATACCGAGGGAGCAGATTCGTTTTTTCTGGGTCAAGAAAAGGAGGCATCTACAGACTGCGAGCTTCCCCCTAATTCACAAGTAATGCTACGGTGAATTAAGCGAAAGCGGACTCCCTCCTTTGGCATCGTAGGATGTGTCATTTAAATTACGGTACCTTGACTCGCATGAGTCACCAAGGTCTGGTTCGAGGTTTGCCGAAACATCTACGTGCTGAGACTAAACCCTGTGAGAATTGCATCGCAAGCAAACAAACGAGGACATCGTTCAACACATCGGAAGCGCAACGAAGAGAAATACCCCTGGAATTCATCCATGTGGATCTCTGTGGACCATTCCCGGTTCCATCCTTGGGAGGTAGTAACTATGTCCTGGCCATTACTGACGACTGCAGTAGAAGGGTCTCGGTACGATTCCTGCAACATAAACGGGAAGCAGGAGAGACAATTATCAACTTCATATGTGAAGCTGAAACGCAAACGGGTATGATTGTGAAGAGATTACGATCCGACAACGGTGGAGAGTTCCTTGGAAGGGAGCTGGAAAATTTTCTCACCAGAAAAGGAATCGTACGTGAGAAGACTGTTCCTTATTCACCCGCGCAAAATGGTGTAGCAGAGCGCACCAACCGGACTCTCCTCCACACTGCAAGGTCGCTACTCACAGAATCAGAGCTTCCGACTGCCTTCTGGGCGGAGGCACTGAACACGGCCGCTTATGTGAGAAACCGTTCGAGTAAGAAACTTCTCAACTGGAGAATACCGGAAGAGATCTTCACAGGACGTACCCTGTCGGTCTCATATTTCAGGACATTTGGTTGCCTAGCGTACGTTTCATCTTCGACTTCACATCGTACCAAGCTAGACAAAAGAGGAAAACCTGTCATATTCGTCGGGTATGCTGAAGATCGCAAGGGATATCGCTTTTATGACCCCACTCTGTCGAAGGTCATCATCAGCCGTGACGTGGGCTTCCTGGAAGGCAAACAAGGATCAACCTTGCTAGATAGGGGAAAGGCCCCTACTCACTCTTACATGGATCTTGAATACCCACACATGCCCACACAGGAAGTGAATGATTTATCGTCATCAGAAACGCATCACTATGAAGAACTGCTCCACGACGTACCACGTGTAGATGCAGATGAGTTTCAGGAATCACAGCAGGAGAGCTCGAGCAGTGGCGAGACACCTTCGCAGAATTCTGATCGTGAAAGCGGTGAGACATTTTCGCAGAATTCCAGTCATGAAACGGTACCACTTGCAGACGTGGGACAGCAAATCCCTCGCAGATCAACACGACTTCACAGGCCTCCGGATCGTCTACAGGTGGATCCCACCCAGAAGAGTTATTGCAACCAAGCGGACGTACAACTCACAGAACCGCGCAGCTATGAGGACGTCGTGTGTTCACCACAAAGGCGAGAGTGGGAATTGGCAATGGAAGAAGAAATACGATCTCACCGTGAAATGAACACATGGGAGCTGGTTCCTCGGGCACCTGGAATGAAAGTCGTTAAATCAAAGTGGGTGTACCGCATAAAAACAGGACCAACAGGAAACGTTGACAAATTTAAGGCAAGGCTCGTCGCCGTGGGGACGTCGCAAGTGTATGGCGGTGACTATTTTGAAACTTTCTCGCCTGTAGTCAAGTTAACAAGTCTCAGGACATTGCTGGCTCTAGCAAACGAAGAGGGGATGGAAATGAGACAGCTCGATGTCAAGACGGCATACCTCCATGGACAACTCAGTGAGGAAGTCTATATGGAGCAACCTCCGGGGAGCCCCGACTGTCATTCAACGGTGTGCCGCCTGAAAAAAGCAATTTATGGTTTAAAACAAGCCGGACGTACTTGGTACAAAACACTCGATTCGATCCTCCGAAACCAAGGGTACACCAGACTGGAGTCTGACAACTGCGTCTATGTGCGGCACACGGCATCTTCGAGGATCATCTTGGGGGGTTTATGTCGACGACATTCTCTTAATGGCCACTAACGAAAAGGACCTGAGGACGGCCATTATGGAGCTAGGAAAGAAGATCGCACTCAAGGATCTAGGTGAACCCAAGTACATTCTAGGAATCGAGATAGCACGTGACAAATACAAAAAGAACCTCTCTATCTGTCAAGATGTATGTGGAAGAAATTCTCCAGCAATACCACATGGAGGACTGCAAGGCGGTAACAACACCCATGGAAAAGTATCAAAGCGAGGATCAGGTGTACGATCGTGCTCCGGAAAGAGAGGAAGATCGTCCGAATGTACCTTTTCCAAGCCTTGTAGGAAACTTGATGTACCTAGTACAGGGTACGCGCCCGGACATTGCTTACGCTACTCATTACCTGAGTCAGTTTAACAACTGTTTTTATCTCGGTCATTAGAAAATGGCAAAGAGAATCCTCCGTTACCTGCGTGGAACAAGTACAAGAGGAATAACCTACAAAGCATGCGGGGAACCAGTTATAGGATACTCCGACGCCAGCTGGAATGAATCGGCAACTGGACATTCGCGGTATGGATATGTATACACTTTATCTAGAGGGGCAATGAGCTGGAGATCGGTGAAACAACGAGCCGTGGCTCTATTCACTTGTGAAGCTGAATACGTCGGAATCACTGAAGCCCTTAAGGAGGGGAAGTGGCTGCAAGCTTTCATGGAGGAGCTGGATTTTCTGAAATACGGCGGACGTCCACTGGAAATTAAGAGTGATAACCAAGCTGCCATAACGCTGATGGAAAACCCTGTTAACCACCCAAAGTCCAAGCACATATCACTAAAGTACCTTTTTGCACAACATGAAATCGATGAAGTTTTTTTTGTGATAACCTACTTACCAACGGAACAGATGATCGCTGACTACATGACTAAGCCCGTGAAGAACGCTCAGAACATCATGTGCTCTAAGGGATGTGGTCTATTGTGACTCATTGAATACCGTTAGACATAACATTAGTTTGTTCAACGTGCGCAGGGGGAGTGTTGACTAACACGTTGCAAACTACTAGGTACTTCGGGTTTCGTTTTGTTTTTTCGTTTTACTTCATCTTTATCTGTGTGTGAATAAAGGCAGAGCGAGCGAGCTAAAACGGCACGCTCATTCTGGAATGGATCACGGACTGTGTGGTTGCTCGGGCGAAATGTACGAAGCATACACTCTAAAGTCCGTAACCCATAAATAGAAGTAAAAAACTTGCAAACTTTTTACCTCTATTTCTAGAGGTAACTATGTTACCTATACTCTGAATAACCCTTGTACACAGGTTAAAGCATAACCTGTAGTCACTTTCCACGTTGCTGCCCATGTAACTCTTACACAGAGGTTAAAGTATAACCTATACCCACCCACTGCGTTGCTAGGTTTGTAACCTTTATCTTAAAGTTATTCAGTGAAGCCATCTACACAGGAAGGCGGGGTGAGGCGTCCCTGAGAACATTGCACGAACTCCTAATAAAAGAAGCACACCACAGAGAAATGTGTCCTAACAGTATTGGGTAATCATAACTATGCGCTCGCGGATGCCGATTTGCCTGTACCTGAAGCAGAGTTAGCTCGACACGCGCATCTTTTTGGAAAAATAAAAAAAAATCACAATACTAAAAAAAATTGTGGAGTTCAGTTGCAAAAAAAAAACGAGCAAGAATGGAAGCACTGAAAGCAAATTAAACGCATGTCACGAGTTTCCAAAAACCTCACGGAACTAAATATCGTTCACTGCATGCCGCTATGTAAAGTATTTCATTAACTAAAAGGTTGCGACACGTTCTCAAGGACACCTTGCCCAATAAAACGCAGGAAATGCTAAACGAAAATATGAAGCTTTTCTTTGCAAACGCAGCGTTACTTTATTATCAACGGTTCATACTACATAGTATTCTACGCAAAATACTCGAAAAATATACTGTAAAGTTGTTTATCATCTTCATATGACACAGGGAAAGACCATTCAAAGAATGAATTGTAACATATTAAATAGGAGTAATATTAAAAGTTCAAGATGCAACACACTTTGCACTGAAAGTCAAAATCGAGTTCGCAAGTCTCTTCTTCAGTGGAGCAAAATATCTCCGAAGGATCATGCAGAGAAAAGGCATATATGAAATATGAGTATTACTAAACTGCAGAACACCTTGCACTGAATGTACATATAACGGAACTGAGTTGACAAGTCACTTTTTGACTTTAGCAAAATAGATAATTCGTAGTCATCTTCACATGACGAATAGAAAAATTATCTAAATGAAAGTTTAATGAGATAAAGAACCCCAACGCATTTTGCACTTAAGGCACGTTACAAAAAATCAGAGGTTCCTCATAATGCAACTTCCGAACCTGATCTGATTTTACCAAAGTGGTGTCAATCTGCACACCCATTTCCTGAAACAATTCCTCTATGCTGCTTACAACGCAATCGACAACCACCTTGTAGCACATGTGGTGGCCCTCTGGGTTATGGCATAAATAGCGTTTTTTTTTTTTTTTTTCAGATTATTCTTCGAACTTCGATCTGTTCTTTCCATCTGCTCAAGTAGCTCACCTATACATTGTGTTGGCTGGCTCATCCTGTCATGTTATGTCATCCTGTACTCGTGTGCTTAACTAAATACAAAAATTCAAATGATGTATGTATCTTTAGATGGTTTCAAACGTTGTTCCACAAGTATCACAAGAAGGGAGAAAGCCACACCCAACACACTGAACAACGTGGTCACAAAAGCACTGGAAATACCTAGTCGACAATCTACAATGTTGGCAAATATAGGTTCGTACAGCTCGAAGCAGAGTTAACTGGAACGCCGCTTCGACCGGCGGAGCAAGAGGGGAGCCACCCTGGCGGCCCTTAGCAGAAATAAAGGGAGAGGGCGTTTCGACAGTTCCATTCCAGTCGGAGGGGTGTTCGCTGTGGTGTGCCGAACAGTGCCCAATCAAGCTGGCGTTATCAACGCTGCGCCTGTTTGTGTTTTGGGCGGGCGATTGTGTCCGAGATAATGCGGAGAATCGATGTCATGGCACGCGCCTTGAAACAGGTTGGCGCATGGGCACGCGTCATCCGAAACGCTCATTGTGTGATCGAATGAAATGAATAAAACTCCTCTCTTTAACGATTAACGATGGTTACCGCGAAACCATCGTAATGAGTTTTTAAATAATAATAAAACAATGCTTTCATGGTGTAGCATCTCGCGTTTCTCCGGAGCTTCTCGGAAGAACACCCAATTAATACACACAAATATTTGTGTGCATGCTGGCACACAGTGCAGGGAGTCACCGTGAAGGTTTTCTATTTTAGTGTAGTGAGTGATGATCAGAGCTAAACAAATTCCCCATGACCTCTGTCCTCACTTCAATTTCCGTCAGCAGAGGTTCGTCCCTACATCGACTGCATGCACGTTCCCCAAATTTGCTTCCCCCACCTTTGGTAAATCGCACTTTGATTTTTTTTGTCCCACATCAAGTTTTTTCTCAAAATTTTCCTCATCTGGATCACTTCACCTTAATTTTAATTTTGGAAGTTTAGGAGAGGTGAGAGACAACTTGTTCGCACGTGCTAACCCGCCGCGCGCCATCGGGATATCATCGATTCTTCGCAATCCCTCAGACAGGGTCGCCCAAAACAAACGAGCCCAGCGTTGATAACGCCAACCTGATCGCGCACTCTTCGGCACGCCACAGCGAACACCCCTCCGACTAGAGTGGAAATGTCAAAACCTCCTCGCCCTTTATTTCTACTAGACGCCGCCAGGGTGGCTCCCCCCTTGCTCCGCTGGTCGAAGCGGCGTTCCAGTTAACTCTGCTTCGAGCTGTACATGGCTGGCTGGCTGGGTTTGCGACGAATCCCGAGCTTGCGGAGAGTTGTGGGAAGGACCTGGTTTGCTGCTATCTCTCTGAGCCTCTGCAGAGTTATAGACTGGGATTGGGCTGCCACTGTATTTCTGCTGGACTGTTCGTATGTACTTCTGTGGCACAAGATACCTAAATATAAACCGCAACGTCAAAAGGGGGCGCGCTGATTATTTCATTTTTACACGTATCCCCACAGTTTACGAGTGCAGGAACCATTACCCACACTATTCACTTACCCTCTGCCACAATACTGCCAGGTAACTCATGGCTGTGTCCATCAAATTTGGAACCAGTGGAGCTGCGCTATGGGTTACCTGCGAAGAACAATCTTTTTTACTGCAATATTCTGCACAAATTGCAAGGCCATAATATATCGGGTGCTTTTAGTCCTATACCACTTTCTGTGCTATTGCGCCGAATGCAATTGTAACGTTAAAAATGCTTTGCTCATGACGTCTCAAGTTCAAAACAACCTGCGAAGAGCCAAATGATAACGGTTACACAAGTCTGACGTGGAAACGTGCAGCTTGCTTATCCTCCTTTTCGGGATTCTATCATGTAGTCACAGGCAACCAAGTGATGATAACCGACATTTCAGTGCAATGACAGAAGAAAAAAAAAAGACCATAAGCGACCGTTAAAATAACTGGTTAGGAATCGACTTAAACAATAGTGAAGGAAAAGAACGAATGTCTAATTCAGGACGAGGAAGAAGCAGTCGCAATTATGATGCGTCTTTGGGATCACTAAAAGCGAATGCATCAAGAAGTTTCACGCAACGCAATCACTTGCTCAACGCATGCATAAAGCGCGTTCCTCGTGTTACTAACCTGTTTCACTCAGTGCTGCATGCTTGGCTCGTGCATGGTGACAATAACAGCATGCTACTTCCAGTGCATGTCCATTTTCATCGATTTCTCCAATAAATGCATCACGATCACAGCCGGCGTCCGTGCAACGTCCCTGTGTGAAACCTCGAATGTCAGTGTGCGTCCGTCACATCATATATCCACCTGCGAGCTTCGCCCATGCAACATTGCACTAACATGAGAGTGAACTACGCAGGAATGTAATAGCAAATGCAGAAGGTTACTTACTATGTGACTTTGAATTCCGTTGTTTCCAATGCAACGGATGTCGAAGCGGCGAGGTACCACACAGGCAACACAGCAAGCGAAACGCTCCTCCCGCTTTTTCCTGATACACGCTGTTGCCAACTGCCACTTGACGTGCAACCTCCACCTGCCGACTTTCGCGAAACTGCGGACCACTTCGCTTTTATAAGTAACGCTGGTAACTTCTCCAAAAGCGTAACGCCGTCCTTAGGGGTAACGCCACTGTTTCTCTCGCAATGTAACCTGTAAGAGGGCAGCGCACGTCCGCATGTAACCTTTGAATGGGCTGTAACCTTTACATCGAGCACAAATAACTTGTATTTCACAAGTTAGGTGCGTATCAGAGTAACGTTAGAGGGAACTAGATTAAGAGTGTATGACCGGGTTAATTCAACAGTGTGTGGCCACCACTCTTTCTTCAAGAGGCGTAAGTGGCGGCACTTCAGCGGCACCCCCACCTGTCCTGCCAAGGCACCGCGTGACGCTGTCCCCTGTGTGAGAAAGGTGGAAAGAAATCTGCCGCTTCACGTGCGTGACAGCCGACCACTAATTGCTTGCGCGCTCGCTATTTACCTCTCTTCTTGTTTAAGCTCTTGTAATTCGTCCATTTCTTCTCAACTTCAGCAGGCGTGCGTTTGATGCCCTACACCGCAAACAGAGTATCTGTAATGCGGGCCCAGGCTTTGGTCTTAGCCAGAGCGGCTTGCGGCCAGTGGCATCTATGGCAGCCTCGTTAGCGTGGTAGCATTCCACGAACGCTTCAATTCCCCGTTCGGCAAAATTTGGCCAACGCACTCGCCTAGCTGAACTTTTCAAGGCATCCGTGGCGGTCATTTTCTACCAAGAAAACGTGGGTCTGCTGTTCAACAAAACCACGTGAAAACTGACGGTTCTCATTGGTCCGATTGCAAACGTGCGTCATCGTCGCCATGATGATAACATACTCTCGTCTCCATTCGCTTTTTGTGGTGCTACGGCGTGCCCTCTCCACTACGACTGCTCTGTGAATCCAGGGGCGCGTTCTTGGCCATCTCATCGCAGCGCAGCCGTCAGCGCTGTTCGTCACGGTCACCGCGACGCTGGGAAGATGACGATATGCACGGATTAACTAAGAACGCCCTTCAAACACGTCGTCGTCTGCTGCGCTTCCGCTCCCCACATCCGGAACGCTCTCGTGACGCTACTCTTGCTACCCGACGCCTGTTTTTAGCTAGAAAAATTAGAAACACTTATCGATATGATGGTTGTTTCTGCCTGAATTGCATGTCATTTCTCCTGTTGTCAAATGTAGCTGCATTTTACCCACCGACAAAGAGCTGGCACCGTAATTTGGTAACAATAAAACCGCAACTTCACCTCAGCCAATGAGAACTTTCCAAGAATCGTCTGCTATCTCTGTGAAGCCGTTCTCGCCGGATACCCTTTGTTGATACAAGAACATGCTAGTTCTTTTACACCCTGGTAAATTTACTAATTACATGCGGCAGTAAGAACCCAGCCGTGGTATATCGGCTGCTACACCCGCTAAATACGAGAAAAATGTGTTATCAACGTACTTGCAGCTGAAGCGAAATGGTGATGTCCGAAGTGCGAAGCGCAGAAAATGCAGCTCCTAGCTTATATGGAAGAATTCCCGGAGCTGTGAAATAACTGCGAGGGGCATACTATTCAGGCACCCCACACAAAAGGTATGTGTACTGCTGTGATCGAGTAGTATGTGGACAAGGACTGGAGGCATTTGTACCAACTCAGTGCTCATTGTACATTTTTATTTGTATATGAATAGAGGAACTGAACAAGAATCGGCAATGTCGACACGCACATATGTGATGCTATACATGTGCTACCCATTTACAACAGATTTACATAAACAATTTCACATTATGTAACACAGTGCTGTTTTGCAGACCTATCCTCGGCCCACACAGGACATGCTAGGTGAAGATCTCCCTGAAACCACCATGAGGAAGTTGATAAAATATAGGTTCCAGGAATCTGCTGGGCCAAGTTGCATCCACCCCTTCACCGAACGCATCAGTGACAAATGTAATGTTACTAGACCGCAAACCCCTGCACAGGAGCCTCGGGTGCTGAAACCACGAGAACGTCGCCACAGCTGCAGGAGGGTGCCCGTTCTTGTTGTGGACCAAATCGTTTGCGCGCTGATCAATGAGGTGGCACAGCTTTGAGAAGTAAACATATTTATCAATAGCATTCTGCTTTTGCTATTTCACTGATTCACTTCCACACAATTACAGCATATTTCTTTAACATAGACCTTGTTCTTACTTTTCCTGAGTCTTGGCTTGTTGTGCACAGTTACTCACACCCCTGATCTGTCCAATGACATAATACATTAATTTAATGTAAAAACAGAAATAAAGATGCAATGTATAGAGCTGTGAACTGAAGTCAAAACTGAGTAGTTTGGTATGCAAGGCTATCCAACTTGAACTGAGATGAGGTGCTACCGTGGCTGACATTATGCAACAAAATTCACAATGCATACCGATAGCTAAAGTGTATAACTGCAAAGTTAAACATGGACCCAACGCAACAAGGTAATGGCATAACATATTGACATACATAACAGTAGGTGCAAAAACAAAACACAAGGTGGTTCGACAACTATCTGGCCACCCTAGCATGAAAACAGTTGAACGGCATGTTAGCAAAATAAACAGAAGGCTTTCTAACTTTTTGTGACAGCCACGATGGGCACGAGAATGGCCCCCAACTATGCAAATATCTTCATGGCATCCCTGGAGGAAACATTTCTCGAATGTTCCGTATTGAAACCACTTGTGTACAAGAGATTTTTAGATGATATTTTTATCATATGGCCTCATTCTGAAAGCGACCTTCTCACGTTCATCAACCGGTTCAACCAAATTCACCCTAACATTCAATTTACCTCCCACTACTCCGCCTCCACTGTTACCTTCTTGGATAGAACAAACCTTCATTGATCGTGAATACCCCGACAAACTTGTGAAAGACGCTATAGCCAGGGCAAGATCCACAGATCGCCCACAATTGCTCCAAAGATCTCCTCGAACCAATGGAAACTCTGCAGTAAATATCACTGTCACATTCAATGGCAGCGTTCCTAACATTAGCCGGATACTCAACCGCCACTACACAATTCTTTCACAATCTGATCGCATGAAGGAAATATTCTCACAGCCACCGCGCGTAAGTTATCGCCGGGCGCAGAACATCCAAGACAGACTAGTAAATGCCAAAACTAACAAACTTCCAGAAAATAACATTGGCTGCCACCCTTGTAATGCAAGTAGATGCCAAATTTGTAAATCAATGCAAGCCGCTAACTCTGCAGAAAGTACCAATTCTAATTACCGGGTCAACATTAATGGCGACTTTAACTGTAATTCTTCTCAAGTTGTCTATCTTCTTCAATGCAATGAATGCAACGCCCAATATATCGGACAGACAGCGGCGTCATTTAGAACGCGATTCAATAACCACAAATCTGACGTCGCGAAGAAACCTAATCTGCCAGTGTCGCGCCATTTCAGTAAACCAGGACACTCAATCACCAATATATCTATTTTCATCCTGCAGTCAGGCTTTCCTTCCCAACGGCTCAGGGAACAGCGCGAATCTTATCTCATTCATAAATTCCAGTGTCAGATAAACGAAGATCCAGGAATCATTTCTACTATTCGCAACCTGCATTCCTAATCCAGCACAATACATACGCTCTTTTGTCTCTTTTTCAGGCTCACTGGTATTTCCTCAAAGTCCTGCTGCACAGACCCGGCCATTCCCCTTTCACTTAGTCACCAACCGTGTTAGTCATGACAAAAGCGCATGCGCTGCTCTCTTTCCCTTGTACATAACCCTCTCCCATATATAAAGCTTGTTCTTGTCACCAAACCCCAGTCCCGTCGAAGGCAGCGCTGACTGCCGAAACGTCGTCCCCTATCCCCATATGTGTTAATAAACTCCCCTTTGTGTTTTCCTGTAAGCTCTTTGTCGTCTTCTGATTTTTCCTGCTTATATATATATATATATATATATATATATATATATATATATATATATTTATTTATTTCAACTTATATATATATATATATATATATATATAAGTTGAAATAAACGAATGCGGTTGACCACGAAAAATAAAGGTATTCAATAAAGATCAGAAGTGGAGACGGTGCTTCTACAGGATAAGGAATAAAAGGGGGACTTTATTAAAAACTAAGAGGGTGTATTCGACGTTTCGACAGCAGCGCTGTCTTCAACAGGAATGGGATACTATGGTGACGCAAGACAATTGCAAAGAATGAGAGGGGAATATGTACAAGGAGAGAGGGCAGCACACGTGCTTTGTCAAACAAAGGTAAAGGGGCACAATGAATCATAGGCAGTCAAGTTCTTCGCCGGAGGGCAATGATTTCCTGGGGTGACCAACCGGGGAGTCTGAAAGAGATACAAAAGAGTGTATGTATTCTGAGAGAATTAGGAATTTAGGTTGCGAACTGTTGAGAGGACGCCGGGGTCCTCGTTGATCTGGCTTTTAAATTTGTAGATCAGGAACGATTCTCTTTGTTCTCTAAGGCGTTGGGATGGAAAACCCGATTGCAGAACGAAAATGGCTATGTCGTTAATTGAGTGGCCGGGTTTACTAAAATGTCGAGACACTGGCAGATTAGGTTTCTTTGATACGTCGGACCTGTGGTTGTTGAATCGGATTCGGAAGGATGTAGCTGTTTGACCGATATATTGGGCCTTGCACTAATTACATTGAAGGAGATAAAGGACGTTAGAAGAGTTGCAGTTAAATAGACCATTAATTTTTGTGCGATAGTTAGAATTTGTGCTTTCTACTCTGGTAGCAGTTTGCATTAATTTACAGATCTGGCATCTGCGTCCGTTGCATGGTTGACAACCGTTGTGTTCCGAGGACTTGTTTAACTTAGCATTCACAAGTCTGTCTTGGATGTTCCTTGCTCGACGATAAGTAACGCGGGGTGGTTCCGGAAACACCTGACTCATGCGATCAGATTGGGTGAGGATTGCATAGTGCCGTTTAAGTATGCGGTTTACGTCCGGGGCATAACCGTTGAAGCTAATAGTGAGGTTTACCGAAGAATTCTTATCGGCTCGGGGCTGTGTTTGGAATAGGTTCTCTCGATCGGTTGATCTAGCTCTGGTTATGGCATCTTTTACGACCTGATTAGGATATTTTCTATCTGCGAAAGTTTCTTCAAGGCTCTCAAGATGATTGTCTAGTTCATCATCGTTAGAACATATTCTCCGGTAACGCAGCGCTTGACTATAAGGGATAGCTAGCTTAGTGTGCCTGGGGTGGCAACTCTGGAACGATAGATATTGTTGGGAGTCGGTAGGCTTGCGATACAGACTGGTGGTTATGATTCCATTATGTAGTTTAACTTCCACATCCAGAAAATTAACAGCTGAGGAGGAGTAATTGAATGTAAATTCAATACTGGGATGTACTTGGTTAAAGTCGTTAACAAACAACTGAAGGTCGCATTCGGAGTGGGGCCAAATAATGAATATATCATCTAGGAATCGCTTATATAGGAGTGGCTTCAGTGCACAATTTCTGAGGAACGGTTCTTCCAAGGATGCCGTGAAGATATTTGCATAGTTAGGGGCCATTTTTGTTCCCATTGCTGTACCATTGACCTGTATGTAGTGTTTGTCGTCGAATTCAAAGTTATTGCATGTTAGGATCAGATTCAGGAGCTCCGTGAGGACAGACGTATCATAACCCTGATCGGGTTGATTCTTAAATGCACGCTCTGCTGCTGCTATTCCATCTGAGTGAGGAATGTTAGTATACAGGGAAGTGACATCTAGGGTTGCTAACAGACAGTTAGGGGGAACGTTTATTTTACGTATATCTTGAAGGAAACGGTTGGTATCCTTAACGTATGAGTCGAATTTAGACGGGATGGGCTTGAGGAGATGATCCACGAATGATGAAAGATTCTCAGTGGCTGTACCATTGCAGGAAACAATCGGTCTTCCGGGGTTACCCGGCTTATGTATCTTAGGGAGCATGTAAAATCTACCAGGCCTAGGGTCCTTTGGGAGTAAATACTGGTACAAGCTCTCGTCAATCTTTTTAGCGTTTTTTAATCTTGTTAGGACTTTGGTTACATTGGCACTAATTTCGGGGGTAGGGTCAGTTTCGAGTGGTCTGTAAAATTCCGCGCACTGAAGTTGGCGGAGGCCTTCTGTAACGTATGATTGTTTATCCATTACAACTATCGCGCCTCCTTTGCCCTCTTAATTACGATATCCTTGTCGTTCTCTAATGCCGACAAGCTTTCTTGCTCCTGCTTAGTGAGGTTATACCTGAGTTTGCGTTAAAACTTAAAAATCATAAAAGTTAGGGAGGATGTCTACGTTACGGCGGAAGCTCCGCCTTCTTCGGGACAAAAGAGCTAAATGTGGCCACGAGGCTGATAAGGGGCTTGAGAATGACGTGGTCGGTTGGGGGAAATTCCCGGCACCTGGCGGTTGTCAATTGGGGAAATTCCAGAGCGTTTTTGTGTCAGGTCCAGGAGTGGGGTCATCGTCCTTGTGGGTCAGTGGGGATTTTGATGACCCACAAGGGCGATGACCCCACTCCTGGACCTGACACAAAAACGCTCTGCAATTTCCCCAATTGACAACCGCGAGGTGCCGGGAATTTCCCCCAACCGACCACGTCATTCTCAAGCCCCTTATCAGCCTCGTGGCCCCATTTAGCTCTTTTGTCCCGAAGAAGGCGGAGCTTCCGCCGTGGGGACACCGATCGGGGACCGATCGGACCGTGACACTGGCAGATTAGGTTTCTTCGCGACGTCAGATTTGTGGTTATTGAATCGCGTTCTAAATGAAGTAGCTGTCTGTCCGATATATTGGGCGTTGCATTCATTACATTGAAGAAGATAGACAACATTGGAAGAATTACAGTTAAAGTCGCCATTAATGTTGACCCGATAATTTGAATTGGTACTATCTGCAGAGTTAGCGGCTTGCATTGATTTACAAATTTGGCATCTAGTTGCATTACAAGGGTGGCAACCAATGTTATTTTCTGGAAGTTTGTTAATTTTGGCATTTACTAGTCTGTCTTGGATGTTCCGCGCCCGGCGATAACTTACGCGCGGTGGCTGTGAGAATATTTCCTTCATCCGATCAGATTGTGAAAGAATTGTGTAGTGGCGGTTGAGTATCCGGCTAATGTTAGGAACGCTGCCATTGAATGTGACAGTGAGATTTACTGCATAATTACCATTGGCTCGAGGAGATCTTTGGAGCAATTGTTGGCGATCTGTGGATCTTGCTCTGGCTATAGCGTCTTTAACTAACCAATGTATCACCAACCTATGTTAGTCATGACAAAAGCGCATGCGCTGCTCTCTTTCCCTTGTACATAACCCTCTCCCATATATAAAGCTTGTTCTTGTCACCAAACCCCAGTCCCGTCGAAGGCAGCGCTGACTGCCGAAACGTCGACCCCTATCCCTATATGTCTTAATAAACTCCCCTTTGTGTTTTCCTGTAAGCTCTTTGTCGTCTTCTGATTTTTCCTGCTTATATATATATATATATATATAGATAGATAGATAGATACTCATTGAACGATGCGACAGCACCAGAGGACACGTGTTTCGCCGTGTTTGCGGCTCGTCGGCCCTGGGTAGCTGCGCATCGTTCGGGATTGGCAAACCAGGGGTCACTCAGCGAGCGATATACACCTGGGAGGGTGACTGAGCACTCCTCAATGCCACAGTGCAAACCAGTGAATTATAAAGAGGGGGGAAAGCCATTAAAAAAATAAATAAATGATGCTAGACGTGTTTGAAATTCAAACTTACAGATTAAAATGGCTTCTATGGCTGCACGTAGAGAAACAGATACTCATTGGACGATGCGACAGCACCAGAGGACACGTGTTTCGCCGTGTTTGCGGCTCGTCGGCCCTGGGTAGCTGCGCATCGTTCGGGATTGGCAAACCAGGGGTCACTCAGCGAGCAATATACACCTGGGAGGGTGACTGAGCACTCCTCAATGCCACAGTGCAAGCCAGTGAATTATAAAGAGGGGGGAAAGCCATTAAAAAAATAAGTAAATGATGCTAGACGTGTTTGAAATTCAAACTTACAGATTAAAATGGCTTCTATGGCTGCACGTAGAGAAACAGATACTCATTGGACGATGCGACAGCACCAGAGGACACGTGTTTCGCCGTGTTTGCGGCTCGTCGGCCCTGGGTAGCTGCGCATCGTTCGGGATTGGCAAACCAGGGGTCACTCAGCGAGCTATATACACCTGGGAGGGTGACTGAGCACTCCTCAATGCCACAGTGCAAGCCAGTGAATTATAAAGAGGGGGGAAAGCCATTAAAAAAATGGCTTTTTAATGGCTGTCCTGCTAATCCCTGTAAGCTCTTTGTCATCCTCTGACTTTTCCTTCTACATATTGTACAGGTATAGCGTACATGTATCTATTTCACTTGTTACACTGTTCACTATAGTTATTCCATTACTAGCCTTTGTACCTTGTCTCACCTGACACGTTCTCTACATTAATGCTAACATCCATTGTAACATCCATCATTGTGTACAAATAGTAATGCTCAAACCTTCCAGCTAGCCCATCAGTGAAACTGGATCGTTGGTGCTGGGTGCTATGATTGCGACCGCTGTGCCGTCGACTGCACCTGCGTGAATAGGGACCCCATAGGTCGTAATAACATTCACCTGAGCGTTCTTTTACAACATACCAAGGCATCCAGGCAGGCCTGCAACGTCGTAGAACCCACGTTTCACGGCCAGCTTCTCCTCCGGTGTTTGTGGGAAGCGCAGGTACTTGGGTGCCAGATGTTTTATCACAGCCAGGCTGACGGCGTGTAGAGATTCCGAGACAGGGCCCTTGGTCGTGATCAAATATTCTTCATGAGCTATATTACCAAGAAAGGCCCCGGTCCCGTAGAAACGCTGTGCCATGAGCACCCTTTGATCGACGGTAAGCGTGGTGGATCGCCATTGCTGCGCTGCAAGCAGTGATTTCCCCAGAAATTCATCGCTGGGGGGGGGGGGGGGTGCCGAGCTTTCAAGGGGGTGGGGGGGCATGCTTGGTGAAGGTTCCACTTACGGAATTTTTCTTAGACACGAAGATAATCGTGGCACAATGGTGACATATCTGCACAGCTTTCCCGCTTTATTTGTACATGCTATTACGTTAGAACACAGTACATTAGAATACAGATTCATTATGAACGGCATTTCAACATTAAGATGCATAATCACACGAGTGACAAACAAAAAAGACTAGCACCTTGTCTCACGAAGCTCAATGAATACCTAGCAACCAACGGTGAAAACCTTAGACGAAAAAACCAGAATACTCGCTTGATTGAGTTGGGCGCAAATGGTTCTTGATGATCCACATTGAGTTTGCGTGCCCGCACGCATTTTTGCTCGTATATGCGCGGAATATATGCATTGAACAGCCACTTTCAAATGATTTTGGACAAATGCATGGTACGATCTTCTGCATGACTGTGGTCCTACAGCCCAAGTTTGACAGTACAGGATGTAATTCGCTGCGCCGGACTCACTACCAGAACGTGTTGGTGGCCGAGCTGGTGGTTGGTGGTGGGGTCACCTGATAAATTTCAGGGGGTGTGTTGCAAAAATGCAGAGAGGGTGTACACTCCCCCTGGGGAGGGGGGGGGGGTTGTAGGGAAATCCCTGGCTGCAAGTGTTGCTATTGTGAGTATAGATAATATCCACAGTGAAGTTATCCCACCTTACTTTACAATACGTTACTCTTACTCTACTCGCTCTAGCGATATTTAATATGTTGAAGACCGCGTAGAGGAATACAATAACAGCACCTCGCCATGAATAAACGAAGAGCAATACATACGTCGTTTCAAATCTTCCCTGACGGCATCGCTGACTTCTCGAACTGCTTCTTTAGAAAGCCGGAAGTGCCTGATGAACGCATCGTCTGACAGGACAGTGAATGCGTCACGCGTGTTATTTCGTCCTCACGCACGCCAACATCCTCGAAAAATGCGTAGAGCTCCGCCATGTTTTCTTCGACGCTCACTGAGGACCTGAGGACGAACGACGCAAGGATTTCCGTCATCTGTCACCCTCGCCCAAATGACGGTTACCGACATGCGCAGCTGCGGTGGAGGATGGCCAAGGACCATGGAGGAAGGAAACACAGGTGCGGCCATGGAGGAAGGAAACACAGGAGCGGCGGTTTCGAACAGATTTCCGTGGGACCCCTCTGGCGGTCGCCCCTGTCAAAACCACCATTACTTCCTGTCCACCACGTGATCCTCTCTAAAGTTTCGGTTTAGCAACGCTTTGTAGCTCGCGCTGCTTTCCGTGCTTTTCCAAAGTCATTTACTCTTAAAATGTGAGCACCATTGCGGAAACAACATTTTGTTAACGTGTTCTTACCGCGGTTGCGGCTGTCGTTCAACAGAAAGCAGCTCTGCCACGGGAATAACGTTTCATTCGTAAGTACGTACTTGATCGGTTTGTTTCGTATCCCTGTCTGTGAGAGAGTCATCTTGAATCGTTCGTGTGCAAGCTAGCGCTGTGCTACAGCTGCAGATTCATCTGATTTCCTTCTATGTTGTATAAGTTTGATTACTGGCATGCTTTACCACTTCAGCAACAAACACAAAACGTGGCCACGTCGCCACACAAACGTCACTGCCACGAATGATGTTTCTGGTACGGCCTGCTTGTCCTGCAGACCGTGACCGGTCTTGTAGTAGAAGGGTAAACCAAGAGTAAACCTCCGAACACACACAAATAAAACTGGACGCGCGGCGCTCATCACGTCACCTGAGCGTCTGAGCTGCAATCACGACTCCCGTCGTCTGCTTAGGCAGCTGGCCTGCGCATGCTCCTGGGGTCAGGTGAGCGGTCACATGGTAGACAGGAGCATCCAAAAGTGCAATGCGAGGCTGGCACGCCCGTCCCCATGGCAAAAACTTGGAAGGGCCGCTCCTGTGTTTCCTTCCTCGATGGGTGCGGCCCTCCCAACGTTTTGCCATCGGGATGGGCGTGCCAGCTTCGCAATGCATTCTGGGATGTTCCTGTCTACCATGTGACCGCTCACGTGACCCCAAGAGCATGCGCAGGCCAGCTGTCACAGCAGACGACGGGAGCCGTGATTGTCTTGCATTCAGATAACTGCATTGTGATGAACGCCGCACGTCCAGTTTTATTTGTGTGTGTTCGGAGGTTTACTCTTGGTTTACCCTTCTGCTACAAGACCGGTCAGGGTCTGCAGGACAACCACGTAGGACTAGAAACATCATTCGTGGCAGCGATGTTTGCGTGGCGACGTGGCCACGTTTTGTCTGTTTGTTGCTGTAGTGGTAAAGCATGCCAGTAATCAAATTTGTACAACGATGGAGGAAATCAATTGAGTCTGCAGCTGTAGCACAGCGCCAGCTTGCAAAGGAAGGGTTCAAGATGACTCTCTCACAGACAGGGGTACGCCTGTACGCCGAAACAGCCGGTCTAGTACGTGCTTACAGGAAACGTTATTCCCGTAGCAGAGCAGCTTTCTGTTGAACGACAGCCGCAACCGCGGTTCGAACACGTTAGTAAAACGTTGTTTCCGCAGTGGTACTCACATTTTAAGAGAAATGACTTTGGAAAAGCGTAAAAGCACGAAAAGCAGCGAGAGCAACAAAGCGTTGCCAAACCGAAACTTTAGAGAGGATCACGTGGTGGACAGGAAGTAATGGCGGTTTTGACAGGAGCGACCGCCAGAGGGGTCCCACGGAAATCTGCTCGAAACGGCCGCTCCTGTGTTTCCTTCCTCCATGATGGTCGGTAGTGTCGGCCCTCGCATTGCATTCTGGGATGCTCCTGTCTACCGTGTGACCGCTCACGTGACCCCAAGAGGATGCGCAGGCGAGCTGCCAAGGCAGACGACGGGAGTCGTGATTGTCTTGCAGCTCAGATACGTACATTGTGATGAACGCCGCGCGTCCAGTTTTATTTGTGTGTGTTCGGAGGTTTACTCTTGGTTTACCCTGCTACTGCAAGACCGGTCACAGTCTGCAGGACAAGCACGGAAGACTAGAAACATCATTCGTGGCAGCGACGTTTGTGTGACGACGTTGCCAACTTTTGTGTTTGTTGCTGAAGCGGTAAAGCATGCCAGTAATCAAACTTGTACAACAATGAAGGAAATCAGATGAATCTGCAGCTGTAGCACAGCGCCAGCTTGCAAACGAACGATTCAAGATGACTCTCTCACAGACAGAGGTACAAAACAATCGATCATGCAAGTACGCACTTACGAATGAAACGTTATTCTTGTGACAGAGCTGCTTTCTGTTGAACGACACCTGCAGCCGTGGTAAGAACATGTTAACATAACGTTGTTTCCACAATGGTGCTCACATTTTAAGAATAAATGACGTTGGAAATGCATAAAAGCACGGTAAGCAGCGCGAGCAACAAAGCGTTGCCAAACCGAAACTTTAGAAAGGATCACGTGGTGGACAGGAAGTAATGGCGGATTTGACAGGAGCGACCGCCAGAGGGGTCCCACGGAAATCTGTTCGAAACGGCCACTGTTTCCTTCCTCCATGCCAAGAACGGCGTTCCACCACGTGCTGGTGACGATAGGGGTCACGTGCGCGCGCCGTTGCCGTGGCAACGGTGACGAGTTGCGCTAAGCGATCGTGGCCAAGAACGCGCCCCAGTTTAGGACGACATCGTACCCGCATTGCAGGCTGCGACATCTTAGGAGCACTTTGTCGCAAGGTACGAATTTGTCTGTGAATCCGACCCCTGTATTTTTGGCCGCGCAGTGCTTGCGGGAACTTTTTTTCGCCCACAAATTAGGGACCATTTTTTCATGGACCCACCATTGGGGCTGGCAACTATTAGAAAAGTTAAGGTGATCCAACAAATTTGAATCTGGCCCGTTTTTATGCTCTCCCAGCTTCTGGTTTACGCATTGGGACGTTTGTCCTGTGTGTACAACAATGTTACGGATTTGGCCGCTCAAATCGGATTTAAATCAAATACGCACTTTTTCTGAAGGTAGTAAATCAAATCCAAATCAAGTCCGGATTCAATTTTGACACATTAAATCAAATCCTTTTAAATCCGGATTTGTTTTACCGGCCCTAAATCAAATCCGCTTTTAAATCCGGATTTATCGAATCATTTGACAAATCCGGGAGCCAAAATTCGTGCCGTAGCATCACTACAGGTTTTCCCGCTCATTTTAATCTATTGGTCACTCCATTTAATCCAAGCGCTACCCAATTTAATCCAGTGGTGAACCAAATTAATCCAGACACCAACCAATTTAATCCAGTGGTGAACCAAATTAATCCAGACACCAACCAATTTAATCCAAGCGCTACCCAATTTAATCCAATTGTGTACGACTCTGTATTCAGTCATGTCATGACAGCGACTTTCATGATTTTGCCAATGTATCATGGGTTCATGCATGACTACTGATTCAACAACTCGTGGATTTTGCAGTGTCATGCCGTGTTTTACGACTGCTTTTTGTCATTATGACATTTTATGACTGTTTTCATGACATGTGCCATGAATCGATTTTATGGGACTACCGCTCCTTCAAATAGTGTCATACAGTGTTTTATGACTGCCGACGGTCATTATGACGTTTCATGACTATTTTCAAGAGATGTGCCATGAATCGATTTTATGGGACTACCGTTGCTTCAAACAGTGTCTTATAGTGGTTTGTGACTACCGACGGTCACTCTGACATTTCATGACTATTTTCATGATATGTGCCATGAATCGATTTTATGAGACTACTGCTGCTTCAAATAGTGTCATACAGTGTTTTATGACTGCCGACGGTCATTGTGACGTTTCATGACTATTTTCATGACATGTGCCATGAATCGATTTTATGGGACTACCGCAGCTTCAAACAGTGTCTTACAGTGGTTTGTGACTACCGACGGTCATTGTGACATTTCATGATATGTGCCATGAATCGATTTTATGGGACTACCGCTGTTTCAAATAGTGCCTTACAGTGGTTTGTGACTGCCGACGGTCATTGTGACGTTTCATGACTATTTTCATGATATGTGCCATGAATCGATTTTATGGGACTACCGCTGCTTCAAACAGTGTCTTACAGTGGTTATATAATAATAATAATAATAATTTATTTCACCAATGACACTTGGTGGGGGGATACAGACAAAAAGCTGCAAAAACTGCAGCTTGACGAAGTCTGACCCCCCTTTGTACACTCGACAGATAAAGCAATGACAAAACAGCAAACCAGACAATGCAAAGCGAACAGCAATGACAAATAGCAAACCAGATGAATCACGGTGTTAGACAATGGTAATGAACACAATGTATTAAGATGCATAAAACAAAAAAGCTATGAGAACACACGAAATAATATGACTATCCTAGTGAACATACATGGCCTTTATTGAGCGAATTGAAAGACAGCTGATGTTAATGTTGTTTTGGATATGGGAATTAATATGTCGTGGAAGATTATATGAAACCAACTGTGAGTCATAGTTAGTTCGTGCACACGGTGTGAAGTAGGGCTCATTGTAGCGTAGTGAATAAGAGGTTAACCTCATGGTTAAATTCGCTAGGGCTCGAAAGATGTGATTATTTTGCTTTACTGAACTTGCATATGTAATGGCCATACGGTACTTATAGAGATCCATAATTCTGATTATGCTAAATTTCGCGAAGAGGGATCCTGTTGGATGTAAAAAGGAAACGTTTGCTATGTGACGAAGTACCTTCTTCTGACACAAAACTAACCTTTCAAGATTTGTTTGCGTTGTGGTTCCCCAAACTAGGTGACAGTATGTGAGGTGAGGGTAAACCAGTGCGTTATAGGTCATAACTTTTGCCTTAGTTGGAAGGACGTTTCTGTGTCGACCTAGAATGCCGATCACGCGCGATATTTTGTTAGTGATGTAACCGACGTGCTTATCCCACGACATCGTATCTGTGAACCAGACGCCCAGTGACTTCACCTCCTTGACAAAAGATATCGTGCTTGTACCGACAACAATAGATTCGGAACAGGAAATAGCCTTATGCGGTGGGTGGAAAACAGCAGCCTTGGTTTTAAGAGGGTTAATTATCAAATAATTTTTAGTAGACCAGGTGTAGAAGGTTGATAAGAAGTTGTTCATCTTTGTTGTTAAATCTGTGAGACACCTTCCTTACGTTTGTGACTACCGACGGTCATTGTGACATTTCGTAGCTATTTTCATGATATGTGCCATGAATCCATTTTATGGGACTACCGCTGCTTCAAACAGTGTCATGCGGTGTTTTATGCCTGCTTTCTGTCATTATGACATTTCATGGCTATTTTCATGATATGTGCCATGAATCGATTTTATGGGACTACCGCTCCTTCAAATAGTGTCTTACAGTGGTTTGTGTGGGAGAGATTTACTAGACGGATTTCACATGGTACTATACAACAAGCACAACACACGCATAACATACACAACACAAGATCAACGATACAGGGCGTGACTGCCGACGGTCATTGTGACATTTCATGACTATTTTCATGATACGTGCCATGAATCGATTTTATGGGACTACTGCTGCTTCAAATAGTGTCATACAGTGTTCTATGACTGCCGACTGTCATTACGACGTTTCATGACTATTTTCATGACATGTGCCATGAATCCATTTTATGGGACTGCCGCTACTTCAAGCAGTGTCATACCGTGGTTTGTGACCACCGACGCTCATTGTGACCTTCAATTACTATTTTTACAATATGTGCCATGAATCGATGTTAGGGGATACCGCTGCTTCACCAGGTGTCATACAGTGTTTTGTCACTACTGACGGTCATTATAACATTTCATGAGGACTTTCATGATACGTGCCCTGAATCAATTTGTGGCACTTCACACACTGTCATATTCACATTCTCTGACTATTTTCATGATACGGGTCATGACTCGACTTTATGCAGATACCTTAGCTTCACGCAGTGTCATGCAGTTTTATGAATTCCGATGGTCACTAAGGTATTCGTAGATAGTCATAAACATTGCATAACACGATGTGAAGCAGCTGGGTTGCATCGAGTCGGTCATGATAGATATCATTTAAGTATCATGGAATGTCATAATGAGCGTCAGTAATCATAAAACTATGTGAGACTGTCTGACGCAGCGATAGTCGCATAACACGTTGGTACGGTCAATATTGGGATACGCAGCCGGTATGCGGAGTCGTTATCAGGTGTGATAGGCTAGAGCTTATTCTGAACAATGCTACGAGGTTCATTTTTAATATACGTGATCGCACAGCAAGTATGTCCGAGATTAAAAGGCGGTATAAAATTTCGTTATTGGCAGTGAGACGTAAATAGCTAGGCTTGTTCTTATATATAAATTATATCATTCTGGTTGATGTGTTACCCCTGCTCATTTTTTCTCTCGTGGTGTAGAGCATCCTTACAAGCTAGAATCAAAATAAGGTTACACAGACACACATAAATACTCCACACTGGTGGCTAGGTATTAGCGAATGGAATGACTTGCCAGCAGGCGTTGTCGCACTGTCAGATCTTGGTAGCTTTCAGATAGCACTTGAGAAAATATTCTTTTGATTGTAACACACGGACTTGTCTAAAAATTTCTGTTTTATGTTCCTTCTTCTCCCCTATGCAACGCCTTTACGTAAAGGGTCTTTAAGGAAATGAAATCAAATAATGTCGGTTCATGCCACATATAATGGAGATGGCCATGTAACGTCATAATGGCCGTCTGTTGCCTCTAAAACAGTCGTGACACTGTATGAAGCAACGGTAGTTGGATGAAGCCGAGTCATGACCCAAATCATGAAAATAGTCATGGAATGTATTAAATACCATTGGTAGTTAGAAAGCACTATGACGCTGCTTAAAGCAGTGGTGGTCCCGTAAAATTGATTCATGGTCATATCATGAAAACAGTCATGAAATGTAATAATGACAGCGAGAAGTCATAAAACACTGTATGAGTTTGAAACAGTGCTAGTCCCATAAAATCGATTAATGACACATATCATGAAAATAGTCATTAAATGTCATAATAACCAACGGTGGTCATAAAACACTCCATGACAGTTTCAAACACTGATAGTCCTATAAAATTGATTCATAGAACATGTCATGAAAATAGTCATAGAATAGTCGTAAAACACTGTATGACACTGTTTGAAGCAGCGGTAGTTTAAAAAATCGATTCATAAAACGTATGATGAAAATAGTCATGAAATATCACAATGACCATCGGTAGTCATAAACACAGTTTTTTTTTTTAAATTCCATGTTAGCGTCGCGAAGCAACTGTGGCTATGAGCGGCGTACAGACGTGGACAGATGGAGAGAGGACAGCAGGAAGGAGTGGGGGACAGGGGGGCTAGTATGCGTCCTGGGCCGACTTCAGGGCGAACTGTGCCGACATTCGTCTGGAAAGTCTTCGGAAAACCCAGGGAAACCTCAGACAGCACAGCCGGTGATAGGATTCGAACCCGTGTCACCTCCCAGTCTCGGCGTGGAAAGCGATCATGCTAACCAATATGCCACGGGAGCTGGTCATAAACACTGTATGACATTGTTTGAAGCAGCGGTAGTCCCATAAAATCGATTCATAAAACATATCATGAAAATAGTCGTGAAATATCATAATGACCATCGGCAGTCATAAAACATTATATGACTGTTTGAAGCAACGGTGGTCACACAAAAATTTATTCATGGCACATACCATGGACATTCATGGAATGTCATAATGACTGTCGGTGGTCATAAAACACTGTAAGACACTGTTTGAAGCACCGGTAGTCCCATGAAATCGATTCACGGCACATATCATGAAAATAGTCATTAAATGTCATAATGGCAGAACGCAGTCGTAAATCACCGTATGACACTGTTTGAAGCAGCGGTAGTCCCATAAAATGGATTCATGGCACATATCATGAAAATAGTCACGAAATGTCACAATGACCGTCGGAAGTCACAAGCCACCGCAATACGCTCTTTGAAGCAGCGGTAGTCCCATGAAATCGATTCATGGCACATATCATGAAAATAGTCATGAAACGACGTAATGACAGTCGGCAGTCATAGAACACTGTATGACACTATTTGAAGCAGCAGTAGTCCCATAAAATCGATTCATGGCACGTATCATGAAAATAGTCATGAAATGTCACATTGACCGTCGGTATTCACAAACCACCGCAAGACGCTGTTTGAAGCAGCGGTAGCCCCACGAAATCGATTCATGGCACATATCATGAAAATAGTCATGAAATGTCACAATGACCGTCGGTAGTCACAAACCACTGTAAGACACTCTTTGAAGCAACGGTAGTCCCATAAAATCGATTCATGGCACAGATTTAACAACAAAGATGAACAACTTCTTATCAACCTTCTACACCTGGTCTACTAAAAATTATTTGATAATTAACCCCCTTAAAACCCAGGCTGTTGTTTTCCACCCACCGCATAAGGCTATTTCCTGTTCCGAATCTATTGTTGTCTGTACAAGCACGATATCTTTTGTCAAGGAGGTGAAGTCACTGGGCGTCTGGTTCACTGATACGATGTCGTGGGATAAGCACGTCAGTTACATCGCTAACAAAATATCGCGCGTGATCGGCATTCTAGGTCGACACAGAAACGTCCTTCCAACTAAGGCAAAAGTTATGACCTATAACGCACTGGTTTACCCTCACCTCACATACTGTCACCTAGTTTGGGGAACCACAACGCAAACAAATCTTGAAAGGTTAGTTTTGTGTCAGAAGAAGGTACTTCGTCACATAGCAAACGTTCCCTTTTTACATCCAACAGGATCCCTCTTCGCGAAATTTAGCATAATCAGAATTATGGATCTCTATAAGTACCGTATGTCCATTACATATGCAAGTTCAGTAAAGCAAAATAATCACATCTTTCTAGCCCTAGCCAATTTAACCATGAGATTAACCTCTTATTCACTACGGTACAATGAGCCCTACTTCACACCGTGTGCACGAACTAACTATGGCTCACAGTTGGTTTCATATAACCTTCCACGACATATTAATTCCCATATCCAAAACAACATTAACATCAGCTGTCTTTCAATTCGCTCAATAAAGGCCATGTATGTTCACTAGGATAGTCATATTATTTCGTGTGTTCTCATAGCTTTTTTGTTTTATGCATCTTAATGCATTGTGTTCATTACCATTGTCTAACTCCGTGATTCATCTGGTTTGCTATTTGTCATTGCTGTTCGCTTCGCATTGTCTGGTTTGCTGTTTTGTCATTGCTTTATCTGTCGAGTGTACAAAGGGGGGTCAGACCTCGTCAAGCTGCAATTTTTGCAGCTTTTTGTCTGTACCCCCCACCAAGTGTCATTGGTGAAATAAATTATTATTATTATTATTATTATTATTATTATTATATCATGAAAATAGTCATGAAACGTCATAATGACCGTCGGCAGTCACAAACCACCGTAAGACACTGTTTGAAGCAGCGCTAGTCCCATTAAATCGATTCATGGCACATGTCATCAAAATAGTTATGAAATGTCATAATGACCCTCGGTAGTCACAGACCACTGTAAGACACTGTGTGAAGCAGCGGTAGTCCCATAAAATCGATTCATGGCACATGTCATCAAAATAGTCATGAAATGTCATAATGACAAAAGGCAGTCATAAAACACGACATGACACTGCAAAATCCAGGGGTTGTTGAATCAGTAGTCATGCATGAACTCCTGATACATTGGCGAAATCATCAAAGCCCCAGTCATGATCTGACTGAATACACAGTCGTACACAATTGGATTAAATTGGGTAGCACTTGGATTAAATTGGTTGTTGTCTGGATTAATTTGGTTCACCACTGGATTAAATTGGGTAGCACTTGGATTAAATTGAGTGACCAAGGGATTAAAATGAGCGGGAAACCCTGTAGACCTATAACCATGTCTACAAATTACTAACGCTGCACGTATTCACTAAACAACGCTTAAATAACAGCGTGACGTGGCACAAAGTGCAATAAATCTCGGCTGATTGACGAGGATATAAAGGGCCAACCTATCAATCCGCTGGCCGAAATTTCATTCATATTGTAGGACAAATTTTTGAGTTTAGAAAGACATTTTCGGTTACGCCTGCTCGGCGTGTACCAGACTATCAGTCAGCACGTATCAGCCTGTGTCAGGGGCGGATCCAGACGCTCGATTTGGGGGGGGGGGGGGCGGTTTCTTTGTCGGAGCGCGTAGTGGGGGAGGGGGGGAGAAGGAAATGTATAAACTGACGTTTTGGGGGGGACAATTGGGGGGAGCAATTTGTCGAGTTGCTACTACTTACAGCCGTCTGCTCGCTCTACCACAGGAGCTATATAAATGATATCTATACCATTCGATAGAGAATGAGTTAGCGGTTCTAATGAATCTACCTTCAAGGGAATGCGTGTTCCCGCTCATGAACAATAAAAGTTCGAAATCGAACATTTTTTGCCGGAAGTGCTGTGTTCGGTAATCGTTTCGTAGCGCCCCTTTAAAGTAGGAGTCACGGGACTTTTTCCGCATGCTGTCTTGAACCCATAGTTTTTATCAGGCAAATTTGAGGGATCTGGTAAAACAAGAAGCGCGTTGCTATGATGTCAAAGTTGGGAAAAAATTCGAACAAACATTCGCCGCCGCAACCTTCCGCCTCTCCATATCGGAAACGGTTCATCGGATGGAGCTTGAAATTGTTGCATTTGTCATCAATCGAGATGCTGTCCAACATATATTTTTTCATGGAAATTAAAAATTGTCAATTTCCTACCCTTGTCGATATGGAACTACCCAAGAGTGGACAGAAGGCGACCTCACTGTGTCACCTCTAGCGTTCGCACACCCCGTGCGGGCAACGGGCATGTCGAGCATGCTCCCTCTTAAAGGTTGAAGACGCGCAGCCATTTCGGATCGTTGGGATCGTTGAATGTGGATGTTGTATTTCACGCGCGACCAGCCGCCGTACGATTAGCTGGAAGCTAACACCGGCCGCGTTTTGGAGGGCATGAGTACTTCCCCCCGAGCTAGGCAGTCCCGAGCATTGCCCGAGCCCAGAGCTGCGTCGGCCTGCAGTGTGATAGCATTAGATTCCTCCTTACGAAAAAAAGTCGTCCTCCGTCATTTAATTCCCCGTTGGCTCAGATGGCTCTCCTCGCCGGCGCGTAGCCATCAGCTCTCCACTCCGCCGCGCGGAATTGTGCAATGCCAGTGGAAGAGGGGCGCAAAGGGAAGCCCAACGAAAATACATGTAATGAATGAATGATGGGAGTTGAGTTGAAGGCATCCAGAAAGAAAATAGTAAAACTTTATCGAAAATCAGCCGCACTTCTGTTGCATTGCCAACGCGTAATTCGTTAAGTGTCCTTAAATTTTTGTGTTACACCAAAATAGAAAAGGTGATACTGATAAACGTGTATTGAATCGTAGATGACTGGCTCACTCTGGGAGGTGCGGTGGACAACCCCCATCTCCATCATCACGTATCGTGTTGGTGTTGACTTTGGCTTCACGGGGCATGAACAGTGTGGAGTTGGTAGGTATGGTACACCTTCAAAAAAGCGGATTTGGGTCAGGCACCTCCTCGTCATTTAGTACCGAGCGAACACACCTGACTGAAGGAATTCCTATCGCGGGCCTAGGCTCAGCTACGCCCAAAAACACACGCCTGCGTCGATTTCTACCATCAGTACTCAAAAGACCACAGGTCGTTGATTACTATACCCTGGGGGTCACAATTAAGTAGATCGTTAATAAATCGTGGGACATGTTACGAATAATTATACTAAACAGGTAGCCCATGGGTCTATTTTAATGCTGACGTTTCGGGGCTTTGTAAAAATCTTCCTCGCGCAGTACAGACTGTTGTAATCAAGAGAAAAAAAGGGGGGGGGGCATGCGAGGAAGAGTGGCACATCTTGCCATGATTGTCCGTGGGAGTAGGGAAGACTTGCCTTCACGAAATGACGAAATGATAGGATGTGATATATTTATTGCTCGTTTTTACTTTGTTTTGACGTGAATGCGTGTACCTATATGCGTTCAGTATGATAGCAAAGACCAAGAATTTCGCGACATGATTTGGCAAGCTTGAAACGGGTCGTGCTTGAAGACTCACCTAGAGGTCCACGGGAAAGGTGCCGTCCAATCGACAGAATAACGTTAACTGCGTTCAAAGAACTGCACCTGCTGTTCCCTAGGTGCGGTGAAGGGAAGTGATTGGAACAAAACGGCTACTCCTGTCGCTCTGGGGAGAGGACGCCGCAGATTTCGGACAAAGTCACATCAATTCGCCTAGAATGCGAAACGGCGCTTCGCTCAATTTCAAATCCATGCATCTTGTGAGGGAGCTTGGCGAAATCCACGCGCAAATCCGCTGAAAAAGGGGCGATTCAATCCAAATCCAAATCATTCGTGGAAAATGCGATTGAATCCAAATCCAAGTCATACCTGGAATATGCGATTGAATCCAAATCCAAATCATTAGTGGAAAATGCGATTCAATCCAAATCCAAATCCTGCCCATATTTTTTTTTGCGCAAATGAAATCGTAAATCAAATCCGCCAGCCCTCCGGTGGATTTAAATCCGGATTTAAATAAAATCCGTGGATTCAAATCCGCAACACTGTACAAAGCCATAAACTAAAGCGATCCTATAAACAACATTGTTTCACGTGGTACACTCTTGAGGGTTATGTTACATTACAAATAGACTGTGATTTCGAGAAAGACTTTGAACCAGGGTGTCGAACCGAACCCGAACCCGAACCGAAAACCGTACCCGAACCGTTATTTTTGCCGGAACCGAACCCGAACCCGAACCGAAATTTTCATGACACTGTTGAACCCGAACCGGAGCAGAACCGTAAAAAATAATAGCGGTAACCGGTTCGCAACAAAACGGTTCGGACATAAAAGAAGTCAGCATAAGAGCTCCTCTCTATCCCCGAACGAAGACACATTGGTATCATCATCACGCGCATATATCATGGATTTTAGAAATTTTCACCTAGCAGTCAGACGACGACGTATAGTAAGTATACTTTCAGCATCTTTTTAACATGTTAAAGCGCAGTTGTCCTTGTGAGCGCCGCGGCTATAGCGCCCTACGCACGCGGTGCGGCGTCTACTCTTCAGAGACGAGGTGCCACGCGGACGAATGAAACTGGGACGGAGTAGGCCTGTTATGTAGCTGTACAGGACGAATATGTGATCAAATAAGAGCCCAATATTTCCCTTTACACGTGAGCAGTAAAAATTAAACAAGTCAGAAACATGAGAAGTAGAGAAGGAGCGTACGCAGAACGGTGCCTGTTTGACTGGTCGTGGTTTGAAAAGTAAATGTGGTTCTGCTTATTGGTAGTGCAGTTGTGTCGTGACACATTGCCTTTATGTTGTGGATTAACTAGTACACTGCTGTGAGCTCGGACAGAGTAAGGCTGGCAGGCTTATTTTCGACATGCTTCAGTATGGTTTTAGATCGATTCACGCTGCGAAGGCAGTGTGCCGGCAAGTACTGTCGTCTATGTTACGCTGTCCATCTTATTAGGCTTGCTTTAAGTGTATCTTGCTGGCACTGTGCGTGTGAAAAAAGAGATTTTGGGAACAGAAAGTAGCAGGACTACACCGCTTCATCAGCGTGGACTCTATTTGCAATAAGTGTTCATCCATTTCTCATTTCTCTCGCTAAATGGCTACCTCACCGCTAAAGACGTCAATGCAGACAACAGCAGTAAGCTATTAGCCACGCATTTCCTGATAAAAGCAGTTTTATGGAACATATGAAACGGAAGCGTTGAACCGGTTCGCGAACCGGTTCGGGGCTGCGAACCGGTTCGGTTTTTGGCGTGGCCGAACCGGAACTGAACCGGAACGAAATCAAAACAACGCGAACCCGAACCCGAACCGAACCCGTATTTTTTGCGGTTCGACACCCTGCTTTGAACGATCTAACCTGAAGTTATTCTTAGAAAGGAGACGGACCCCCTCCTTCAACGTGGCCTTCAAGTTATGAGATAGCATGTGTATGGGCCTGTTGCTCTGGGCCAGGTGGCGCGAGTGAGCAGCAACATCAGCGCCCCAAATCATGCAACACTCCCCAGTTTAGCAGACGACGCGGCACTTTCAAGTACACGGTTTCGAGTTGTTCGCGCTTTTCAAGAACCACCGCTTTTTCTGTTGATTTCCTACAGGTTTTGTAGCTTCCTTGGCACCATACCGTTTGACACACCATGCAAAACCAGCTGATGGAACTCCTTACTGTTGAGATTCGCGGCCGTTTGGGCCCGAAATGGCGCTGTGCAAACTTCACTGCAACAGCCCTATAGTACGGAACTACCTGCTCTACTCTGCTATTTCGAGTCACGTGCCCATCCCGAGAAATGCAGATGCTGGAAGAAACCAAACAGGTGAATTCCCTATCAACGACGTCACGAGCCCCAAGCTCTCGCACAATACAAAGTCTTTGCACGCTGCATGAAGTCATCTTATTATTATTATGTTGTTTATTTTATTTTTATTTTGTTTTGCTGAAATCGATGCGCAGGTTGACGTTCAAAAGCGATAGGCACTCATGAGCTCATGGCGGGCGTGTCTCGTCGCCACGGTTTTGATATCGCATTCCAGCGAGCTGATATTGCCCACCAGCACGGCTGCGTTGCGTAATTAATAACGTAGGAGCTCAGGTCGTCTATTGTTTTAACTTACTGCGTAAAGCCAGAGTGAACGAGTTTCTGGATTACGTACGTTCCCGGCTTTTGGAGTATTTTCTGATACCTTTCGTAACATGCGCATTGCTGGTCGCCAACTCCTTAGCCGGAGAAAGAAAATAACAAAAAGAAATCCTTCTTTTATCGCCAAGCCATTGTTTTACTGCTAGTGATATGGCACGTGTTCGCCGTGGTGAAGCAACACAGTGGAATGCCCGTGCGTGTGGCTTACTGATAGGGCTCTAGGAAAGAGTGTGTTTCCCCATTATTGCACGCGTCTTCTATATATTAGGTGTGGAAGCGAATCGTTCTAAGCCACAAGAGTTCAGTATACCAATCAAGATGAGGGTGCCTTTTGCCGTATGTCTTCTGGTGGGCTGCTGCATTGTTGTCGGTAAGTATCTTGTTTCCCAAATTAGGGACACCACACACGCCACGCAGGAAATTCTGGCAGTTAAGAAAGAGCAGTTTTTTCGCGAATTTCACGTAATTGAGAGAGGTCAGTGACGCATCACGTCATCATCCTACATGTGAGTGTCACGTAATTGGTCTTGGATGTGACGGCAGTGGCGTAACCAGAAGAATATTTCGGCAGGGTTTCTAGGGGGACAAGAACGGCTGTATGGGCTAGTTGGTTCATATAGGCGGATTATATGAGAGAAGAGAAGAAAAAAACGCGGACAGAAAAGCAAGGTAGACACGACACAGTCTTCAACTAACAACGTTTCAGGGGCGTCGGGAGGTGGGGGCAGATGGGGCGGTCGCTCCCTGAGTTTTCGCTCCGAGGGCTCCGACCTCCATGCACTTTCACTCTGAGGGTCGCCCTGAGGTTCTGAAAACGAAGACCCGTTTAAAAACTACCAGACAAAATTCACCCGAACAGGTACAGTGCTGTACAAAAGTTTACTGAACACGCTCCGGCGCATGCCCTCCTCAAAGTGACTCGCTAACAGCGAATGGTACCGTACGGACTTGCAAGCAGGTGACTGTGTTACCTATACGCACCTGTATGAAAGTCCGTACTGGACCATTCGGTGCTATAACGGGTCACTCGGAGGAAGGAATGCGTGTTCCGTAAACGTCTGTCCAGCACTGTACTATCCCCCCAATCACTGTTTGATATTTTACGTGCGAACCTGCTGGCTGCTGCGCGAAGAGTAGCGACACGCCATTTCAGTAGCCTTACTTTGACGATATAGGAAAACGAAGATTTCGCTCCAGCAAAGGACGTCGACTTGCTTTTGATCAACCCAGGAAACCATTCGATGCTGGAAAGGAAAACTCTTAAACCGTGGCGAGGAGTCTTTAAGCAGCTCTCTGGTGTGTTTGATGACACGCTCGTGTATCATATCTGCTGTCTTTGCATGAGCCATGGCAAGAACACTCGGCAGACCCTTTTTAGTGCAACAATAATGACACCCTTTGCAGACGACACGATTGGGCTTTGGAAGAGAACGAAATTAAAAAATAAAGGAACACGCCACCACCCGCTTTCTTCTATTTGTCTTATAGCACTTAACGAAACAACAAACCAATATTTCAGTTTGCGCCGCTGAAACGCCAATTTGCTTTTCGCCTCAAGATCATCAAGAACACGAGGTGACCATACGGATTACGCCCCCCCCCCCCACACACACACACAGAGTCATCGGGTTGCATGAACCAGTCGTTTCCAATAAGCACATCGATGGCTCCTCTAGAATAGGTTAGGGCTCGCCCCCCCCCCTTCCTGCCGTGAGGAACTTCAGACGCTCCTGCAACTTTAGCAACACACACACACATTAATAGGATGATGACGTGGTGGGTCAAAAAACGTACAAAGTAAGTCCAAGTTGTTAGTTGGGGCCTGTGATTTGTGGGCTTCGTTGATGTCTGTCGCTTTTTGTTGTCTTTTTTGCTATACCATCCGCCTTGTATGGTGACTTTATATGGTGAGGAAGATTTCACCCTCGATTCCCTCTCCCAAATGCACCACC